>NC_142035.1:6419747-6667247 GCF_982192425.1 Myodes glareolus
GTTTGGTATGGAGGGACAAAGAAGAAAAGCACGTAGCACCCTCATCCTGTGTGGAAGGACTGGTCCTTAACAAAAGAACGGGGGTCCTGCATCTGTGTGGTTTAAAGATGGACATCTGACTGCTGGCTGTCCGGTCCCCTCTGGAATGAGCCTCAGGTTACACATGCCATCTGTCCATCCAGCCACTCTTGTCTGTTGTGTATGAATTCCCAAAACATCTCAGGCCTTGTGCTGGGAAGTAAAGGGACCCACATCCTTGACTTCTGGAGCCTCACTCTGGACAGCAGGAGACAAACCTTGGATGGCATGAGGAGCCCCATAGCGACAAGGACTGTGGTTGCTACAGCGGCAGGGGAGGAATCGAACAGTCCTGCCACATGAGGCTGAAGAAGACATCCTCACAGAGAAGGCTGTGCTGAAATCCCTAGGGTCTTGAGAAACAGGCTTAGAGAGATCCTTAGATGAAGCCAAGGAAGGGGACAGAGTCCAGGGCCTTGGGGACATGAACTACAACATAAACAGGGGTCATTTATCTAGGCAGTTGGTACACAACGTTAGTAAACTGGCAGATTTTTTTATTTTCTTTTAAGACACAGTCTCAAACTGCCCAGGCTGGCCTCAGACTTGCTATGCATGTTGCCAAGGATGATCCCGAAACTCTGATACCTCTGCCTCCACCTCTCAAATGCTAGGGTTATATACCTGGGCCACCATACCCGGTTTTGTGTAGTGTTGGAGCTCAAACACAGGGACCAGCAACTTTCTTAAATCGCATGGTGGCAGCTCAGCCAGTTCTTTGTACAATAGACACACCGAGCACAGACTAGCTCATAGGTCTGGTTGGGGATCAGAGAGACAAAAGTGACTAAACCTTCAAGACACTGGGTCAGGGAGGGGGACCAGAGGCCACAGCGTCCTTCTCCAGGTACCTCTCTGAAGGCCAAGAAAGGCAGGAGAGGGAAAAGGTTGGTGTCTTAAGTGGTGGGAAGGTCTCTCTTCGCAGATCAAGATAGCAACTCCTCACACACAAGAGGGTCCCCCAGGCAAGCAGCTTTGCAGCTCTGCCCCTTCAGGCCAGGCAGGTAGCTGGAGATAATCTCTCACCAGGCACTAAAGCGCTTGCTCTACGATCCGCTAGTACCCTTCCTGACTGAGAGACATCTTTACACAGCACCAGTGGCCTAAGCAGAAGCCATCTGAAGGCTGTTCAGGACCCAGGAGCCTTGAAGACTTGGAAATCCTCTGCTGAAGTTAAAGATCTAACCGGCGTGCAGATCAGGCAAGCACATTCTATAGGGCAACGCAACTAAGGACTCTAACCTACTTAGTGGGACACCCTGTCACCTCCAAGTTCACTGTACACTCAAAGTCAATGGGAATGCCTCAGCATTCACACAACTGACATGTTTGTGTCCCCTGGGTCTTGTCTTTGGTCACGACCCCAATTTTTCTTCTTTGCTGTTTTGGTTGTTGGTTTGTTTTTCCCGAGAAAGGGTTTCTCTGTGTAGCCCTAACTGTCCTGGAACTCGCTCTGTAAGACCAGGCTGGCCTCGACTCAGAGATTTGCCTGCCTCTGCCTCCCAAGCGCTGGAGTTAAAGGCGTGCTCCACCGCCTGTGGTTTTGTGCAGTGTCGCAGATTTTATTATTGTGTGTGTGTGGCTTCACCATCAGACACCATTCCTTCCCCTGTATCTGTTGAACCACAGCCAAAGTTCATCATGTTGTGGACCTGCAGGTTTTGATGGTGGGGACACCACAGTGAGGCCCTCTCTCCCTGTCTTCCTGGACACTCAATGTCTTCTTCCGTGAACTGCCTGTTCATACTAATCACCCCCATTTTCAGTGAGCCTTCTTTCTGTCTGGCTTGTTTCGAGGCATTTTCACGGCATTTGCTTTTTATTAGCTTTGGGTCTTGAATGTACATGGAGTTGTAGAATGTGCTGGAGCCTGGGGAAGAAGCCCCAGGTTAGTCTTTTCAGACGATGGACAGTAGCCGGTGGTGTCAGGGAGCATTTACTTAAAGTCCCACCCATTGCGTCTCCATTTTTCAGGATTCCTTATTTGTGATCCAGAATGAGCTCTGGGTTGAAAGGGACTGTCACCTGTGCATGGACACTGGACAGGACCTTAGTTGTGTGTGGACCCCGGACAGGACCTTGAGTACCGGAAGGAGCCATGACTTCTCTGCTGGCTTTATCTCCCTGGGTTCACCTTTGCAATGAGTTCTAGATTCTGTTCAGTCGGCTCCCTTGTTCCCTCTGCTGTGCCTCTAACTCTGAGTGGAATTACAGTGGGTGATTGTGTATAGTCTAAAGGGTTTAAGATCTTTGTACTAATCGTAGTGAAATTTGGCCAGGGTTGTTCCAAAAAGGACAGTTTCAAAAACTAACAAAAAAAAAGCCAAAAGAGAAAAAACAAAAAAAACCCAAATAGCCAAACAGTTCCTTGACCTAGAGCCCTTGGGTTAAAAAATGATACAGTTCCAGAGAAGTAGCCTGGAGGATGTCCCCAAGGGCATGGGGCCCCTTAGTGACTCACACTAGGGCTGCTTCTGGTGGGGGCGTGGCAACTCAGGGCTGTCCGCCCCAGGTGAGGTTAAGGGGTACCTGGGGCAGAGTGCAGTTTTCCTCCAGTTTCAGGATAGTTTGCAGCAGGGTCTTTCCTGATAGGAAACTTTTCCACAGATTGAAACAATAAAAAAGGGAGCCGATTCGCACTCTGATTGCGCTAGGTGCTCCGATGGATTGGCCGATGACGGTGGCTTCTTCCTGACAATATCAACATGACACAGCAGGCCCTAAGTGTGGTGTGGGAGGAGGTCATGGGTCTCACATCCTGGCGGGGCGTGAAGCAAGGGACAGGCGTCGTGAGATGTGAGCTGGACCCCTGGAGCAGAGAAGACAGCAGAGGGCCAGGGGAGGCTGAGGAGGCTTAAATAGGCTCCTGAAGTCCTTACCTGGTTGCCGGTCGGCCATCACAACTGATCTTTGTGTCTTTCACTTGAATGAAAGTCAGGGAAAGGCAGGGCCCCAGCTGTCCCCTGCTGTCCTATGCAGCAAGGAAAAACGTTAGAGGAAAAGGACTCCTTCAGAGACGACAGAGTCGTGGCCTTTGTGGCAGCTGTTGGGACAGTCATTCTCACACTTTCGTGGCTGCTGTTGCTTTCCCCAAACCTCTATAGACTGGGGTTTTGGATTTAGAGGACCTAGGCCTGGGCCTGGGTCTGGAATGTCACCTTTCTAACAGGGCCACGGGTGGCTTGGGGGTCATATGCCTCTTGTTTCCAGAGCTTCCAAAACAGTCCTGGAAGAGAGTAGTTTAAACGCCTTATGACATTTGCTGGTTTCCGGATTTTCAGGTCTTCTCGTGGCCTGATTTAACAATGTAAAATTGACATAGGTGTGTTCTCTCCAGCACTGGGAAGAAGAAAAAAAGGAAGGAGGGAGAGAAGACAAAAAAAGAAAAGGAGGGGAGAGGTCGCCAGGAATGGTGGTGTCTGTGGTGCCAGGCGCTCACAATGTGAAGGCAGAAGGATGGGAAGTTGAAGGACATTCTCCTCTACATAGTGAGTTCAAGGTCAATTTAGGCTGCATGAAATTCTGTCTTAAAGACAGAGGGAGAGAGAAAGGTGGATAGATAGATAGATAGATTATACATCCATACATTCATACATACATAGATGTTAGATAGACACATAGATATATAGACGATAGATGGTAGATACATGATACATACATACATGGGTACAAGATACATAGATGATGGATGGATGAAACAGGTAATTATGACATCTGAGTCTTTGTTGGAAGTGATACTCATGTCAGGGCTAGGTGCTTAGAACAGCAAACACATATGAATTATCTGCTAAGAGTGTGGGCTGACGTTTGTGTGTCTCTGCTCAAGGCCTGAGACCTGAGGAATGAGGTGTAGCAGGAGGGGCAGACGGGGCAGCTCCCAGAATGGAGCCCTGCTGAGCGCTACTTCTGCTTGTAATTCCTTCAACTTCAGAAGACATCGGAACTTTCCGACGACAGCAGGAAGAACAGTGGGACCAGGATGTGTACTGGCTTTCTTTCTTTTTAAGATTTAGTTTAGTATGTGTGTGTGTGTCCACATATGCGTGCTCAGGTACCCATAAAAGAGAAAGGGGTAACCGATGATCTGATGTCTTGGAGCTGCAGTTACCAACATTTGTGAGCTGCCCAATGTAGGTGGTGGAATCCGAATTTAGGACCTCTGATAGAGCATTCGTGACTCTGACCCAACTCTCCAGTCCCGACTTCCTTCCCTTCCTTCCTTTTCCTTCCTTCCTTTTCCTTCCCTCCCTCCCTCCCTCCTTCCTTCCTTCCTTTCTTCCTTCCTTCCTTTAAAAGTTTGTTTTGAGACAGGATCTTCAGTCCAGGTCTCCAGCCTCAAGTTCACTGTGTAGTCAAGGATGACCTTGAGGTTCTGACCCTCCTGCCTCCACTTCCAGGGCGCTAGAATTACGAGTGTGTGTCACCACGCCTGTTTTTACACAGTGCTAGAGATGGAAGGCAGGACTTCTCGCATGCTTGCACTTCACCAACCAAGCTACAGCCCAGCTGTGCATACCTGTTTTCAGGAAAGAGACTGACAGTAGAGTGGACACAGCGCCAGGAGGACACCAGCAACTGGCCTGCTATCACAACGTTGGTATAAAAAGCCAGTGCTTAGGTGTGTGTGTGTGTGTAGATGCAAGTCCCACCCTCTCTAGGCTATGCTAGATGGGCCACCTTTGTGTCTTTGTTTTTCTTTCCATTGTTTTGTTTTGTTTTTGGCAGAAGGGGTTGGTAGTAATTGCTCTTTTCTGTGACCACACCCAGTGCACAAACACCCAATTTTACTACAAAAACCATGGGCTATTAATGTCTTCTCAAAACAAAAATATTTATTTGCATGGGGGCAATCACATCTAAGTTTATGGGTGGCTACCTGGAAAGAGCAGGGTAGGTCAACGGGTGGGGACGGGCCTTGCATTGTTTTTCTCTTTAAAACTTGCAGTTACCCTTGGAGTTTAATGCTCTGTGCTCTTCTTTTTAATAACGTAGTAGCACACACACACACACACACACACACACACACACACACACACCACGTGTTTGAGTTAGAAAATACTGTTCAAATCTATATAAATGTTGAATGGAAGAACACAAAATCTTGCCTCTCTTGATCTTATTCTAGAAGGAAGCCGAATTGTGAGGCATTCCAGGAGGGGATGGGCCTCTTTTTCCCTGGCCTTCCAGTAACAAGGGAACCGACTGTTGTTCTGAGGACTGACCTGGTGTGGTGTCCACTGAGTTCCCCGAACTCAGAAAGCTTAGGCAGGAAGCTCATGAGTTTAAGGGCAGCCTGGACTGTACTCTGAGACCCTTTTCCCTAAATAATAAACGAGGGGGAATTTGGTAATGTTCTCAGAGTTTTTGTTTTGTTTTTACGGTGCTGGGAATGGAACTCAGAGCCATGAGCCCGCTAGACTACGCTGCTCCACCGAGTTACACTCCCAGCTTACTGGGTCCCTTATCTATGTATTTACACCCATCTCTGCTTGGCGCTACTGTACAGGGAAGATTTTTATTTGTCATTTAACATAAACCCACCACTTACCGAGTATTTTTGGATATTCCCCTATTGTGTGTGTGTTAGAGTTTTGTTTTACTTGTTTCTGTTTTTGAGACAGGATTTCACCATGCAGCTATGCTTGGCTTTAAACTGGATACATAAACCACATTTGCCATGAATTCACAGAGACCCACCCGCCTCTGTCTCCTAAGTGCTAAGATTAAAGAACCACACACTTGGTTCTTTTATTATTTTGTTTTTTTAAAAAAGAAAACAAACTATCTTTTTTTACACTTCACTTTTTCTATATTATGTATCTATCTCACCCCAATCTCATTTTCCTCTTCGTTTTCTATTCTTCCCAACTTTATTAACATATATAATGGACAAGTGAAAATTACCCATGAAGGATTAATTAAGCTATTTAATATACCTACTTTCTCACACTCTGCTCCTTTATTTGTGATGAGGACCTTGGCGCCTGCTCTCCGGGTACTTCTGAAGTGTTCTCTACACACCAGGATTAACTGTGGTCATCAGGTTGTGCAGAGAATTTGAGTCTATTCAGTGCCATTTAGCTAACATCCCCCACCAGCCTCCAACATCCCCCTCACTCTCTAAGACAGGGTCTCACTATGTAGCTCCAGCTGATCTGTAGCTTTCTTGTGGATCAGGCGGGACTTGAACTTGTGAACAGAGGAGGAGCTACAGGAGGGGACAGGCTCTTTTTCCTCTGGCCTTCCGGTAACAGGAGGACTAAGTGCCGTCTCCTCACGAGAAGCAATTATGTTTCTAAGGACTGACCTGGTGTGGTGACCGCTGTATTCCCTGAACTCAGGAGGCTGAGGCGGAAAGATCATGAGTCTAAGTGTGCTGGGATTGCAGGTGTGCACCCCCAGGCCAAGTATGAGTGTGCTCGGTAAGCACACCTAACGAGGCTGACATCCTTAGTCCCGTATCTCGTCTGAAATATGTGTAGTTCACGTTTTGGGTTTTTTTTGCTTGCTTGTTTGTTTAATTGGTTGGTTTTGTTTTATATAGTTTTTCGGGTTTTTTGTTTTGTTTGTTTGTTTGTTTGTTTTTCGGAGACGGGTTTTTTCTGTGTAGCCCTGGCTGTCGTGGAACTCACTCTTTAGACCAGGCTGACCGCAAACTCACAGAGATCCAACTGCCTCTGCCTTCTGAGTGCTGGGATTAAAGGTGTGAGCCACCACTGCCTAGTGTTTTTTGTTTTGTTTTTGTAATTTTTAGAGAAACTTTTTATTTTATTTATTCACTGATTTTATTACTTTAAATACTATTTTTTTATTTGTGTGTATGTGTATACATGGATGTATGTGCTCTCAGAGGTCAGAAAAAGAGTGACCCCTTGGAGCTTAAGTTCCAGGTGTGTGTTAGCTGCTCCGCATGAGGGTTGGGATTCAAGCCTTAGTTCTCATGAGAGGTCAGCTATGGCTCTTACCTGCTGAGCCATCTCTCCAGCCTCCTCTATTTTAAAAAAAATCAGTTAGAATAAATTTATTTTTACATGTGTGAGAGTTCTGCCTGCATGTATGCACATGTACCACTTGTATGGTTGGTGCCCAAGGAGATCAGGAGAGTGCATTGGATCCCATGGGACTGGACTTATAGATGCTTGTAAAACCACCACAGGGTCTGAACCTGACTCCTCTGCAAGAGCAGCCAGTGCTCTTGACCCCTGAGCCATCCCTCCAGCAGCCCTCTTTATTGGTGTGTGTGTGCATGCGTGCGCGCGTGTGCGTGTGAATGTATTCTACACATGTACCAGTACCCGAGGATCCCAGAACAGGGCCCAAGATCCCCTGTAGCTGGAATTTCAGGTAGCCATGAGCCTCCTAATATGGGTGCTGGGAACCTAAGTCAGGTCCCCTGTAAGAGGAGCAGATGCTCTTAACCACAGAGCCCTTTCTCCAACTCTTCTTTGTTTGTTTGTGTTTGTTATTTGAGGGAGGGTCTCACATAGCTCAGGTGCCCTTAACTGACTTCATGTCTCCATTTCCCACACCTAACTAACACATTTGGTAGGATCCAAACCCATCAGAGTTTGGAATTGCTTTTTCTGGTGTGTGTGTGTCAGTGACCCAAACTAGTGACTTGCTTGTGACAGGCAAGTAGACACTCTCCCACCAGGCTACATCCTCACGTCAGTTAGAAACACAGGCCTTAGCTTTTGTTGATATCTAGAGTAGAACATCAAGACTTGCGACATTTGTTATTCTAGTTATCCAGAGAAAATCTGAGAAGAATGTAGAGCATCGCTCTTATTAGGAGGTAGCAAACCCTAAAGATACTCTTTGCTCCCTAAACGTGGTATTGGGGGAAATCCTGAGCCTCAGTTGAGATTTCCCAGTCCAAAAACAGGTAGCAAAATAAGGGTGCGCAAGCTGAGCCCCAAAGACCCCAGTGTGGAAGCACGGGGGTTTCCCCACCTCCTGGGTCTCCTGGGCAGGACGTTGGCTTCTTATCCATGTTTAGGCAAGAGCAGTTGAGTGATGAGTGACCTGTTACTCAGAGGCTCAGGACCTTTGCGTCTGTGCTGATTACTGTGTGCGACAGCCTGTCCTGTGTGTTTGGAAACCTGTGCCCTACAATACACTTCCCACCAGCCCCAGAGGACTCAGCACTCGCCTCAAGGGAGACAGTGCCTGCTTGTGAGTGAAATCCCTCCAGCACACACTTACGTGTCCCTGTATGCCTTTCCCTAGCACCAGGCACTAGTGCAAGTTTCCTCGTTGACCCACAAATATCCACCAAATAGTTCCTGTGCAGTCACATGACCACAGGCTTGGGACACGCGCAGCATCTGCTGTGGGCTTTCTGGACTGTTCTGTTGTGTAAGGCTTTAGAAATTAAATGTGTGATGTTGCAAGGCTGGGGATGTAGCTGAGTGACAGAGCTCTTGCCTGGTACCTGGAGGTCCAGAGCTCCATTCACAGCAACACACACACACACACACACACACACACACACACACACACACACACAGGGCACAACAGCTTCTTGTCAAATGTAAAGTAACAAAGTTGGAGCCCTGCTTCCTTACTCCAGCCTGGAGCGCTCTGCCTCCACCCCAGCGGTAGGACCCATTTCTATTCTCCTATAAGAGCAATTCTCACTACCACCATTTTAACCAACTCCAAAGGCGCACCATCTCCAATAAAGGAAAAGAATGAGAACCTTCTCCTTGCCTGACTCTGAGGCTTGGCGGAGCTGAAGTTGAGTTCTTATTCATACAGTGTTCTAGCTCCCTGATCTCACTGTGAACTCTAACCCAGAGTCTGACATTTGGTAGGTGGAACAGGAGCCAGGATGTGAGACTCTAACATCATTTACCGTCAGCATGTGTTTTGAGGGACCGGAAATGTAACTCAAAGAAGATTGCTTGCCTGGCATGTGGGGAGCCCCGGGCTCCATCTCCAGGACAAAAAGTGAAATGGACGAAAGAGGAGGAATAGCTGCAAAGACACCTGGGAGCCGAAGCATTTGCCTTGCAAACCCGAGGGTGTAAGTTCGATTCCTGGATTCCATCATGGGAGGAGACAACCTTGGTATGCTCTCTCTCGCTCTCTCATCCTCTTCCTTCCACAATAAGATTTCTTTTTAGTCAGACATGGTGGCATAGGCCTTTAATTCGAGCACTAGGGAGGCAAAAGTCAGAGTATCTCGGTGAGTTCAAGGTCAGCCTGGTATATAAATCAAATTTCAGGACAGACGAGGCTACACAGTAAGACTCTATCTCAAATAACCAGAAAACAAAAATTTTATTCACACAGGTGTGTGTGTGTGTGTTTGCACCATGTGTGTTCAAGTACCAGAAGGGGCCAGAAATATCAGATTCCCTAGAGTTGAAGTTATAGATGGTTGTGAGCCACCGTGTGGGTACTGGTAACCAAACCTGGGTCTTTTGAGAGAGCCTCCAGGTTAACCACTGATTCATCTCTTCAGCCCCATGTTTTTAGAGAAAAAAAAAATCATCTGTATCATAGGCTGTCCTAAAACTTGCAGCAATCCTACTGTCGTAGCCTCACGAGTATTGCGATCAGCCAGGGTGGGCTTCTATGCCTAACAACAATGCAATAATGCTTTTTCTCCTTCCTTGCTTCCTTGCTTCCTTCCTTCCTTATTTTTGACAGGCAGTCTTATTGTGCAGACCTGGCTGTCCTGGAACTCTTTATATGGACCAGGCTGACCTAGAAGCAACAGAGCTCCCTCTGCTTCTGCTTTCAAGTGGTGGGTCAAAGGTGTGTGCCACGCTCCTTGCTGGAAGTGCTATATATAAAGAACTATATCAGTGCCAGGGTGGTCAGGGTAAGAAAACAGAATAGCAAGTCCATGGCGTGTTCAGTGTGCTGCTGCCGTGTGCGTGGGGAACGGGTACATAGTAAAACCTGTCCACTTTACTCAGTTAGGAGAGGGGCTGGG
Source organism: Myodes glareolus (assembly GCF_982192425.1). Classification (NCBI taxonomy): domain Eukaryota; kingdom Metazoa; phylum Chordata; class Mammalia; order Rodentia; family Cricetidae; genus Myodes; species Myodes glareolus. The sequence continues at coordinate 6,429,772 of NC_142035.1, forward strand.
GAAGGAAATAGTAACTCCTTCCAAACAGAAGGATAAAACTAAAGGAAACAAACAGGAGACCGCAAGAACATCATCAATAGCCACAAAGCGCCATCAACGCCCAGCTATTCTGCTGGCAACAGGGCTCAGTGGATGAAGGTAACCTGAGTTCAATCCCTGGGCCCCAGATGACGCAAGGAGACTTGACTCCCTGGAAGCTGTCCTCTGACCTTCACATTTGCACTGTACAACCCCAGCTAGAAAAGCATAAATGAATGTGATAAAAATTTTTAATAAAATAAAAAAATGCTCAGTCACAGATAAGACTCAACACGAGGGCATGAAGGAAAAGATGACCACAATTGACTACCAAGAATCTCGATCGTCGCCAAAGCAGCAGTGGCGCACACTTTTAACCCTAGCACTCAGGAGGCAGAGGCATGCAGATCTCTGTGAGCTCGAGGCCAGCTTGCTCTTCAGAGTCCTGGACAGCCAGGACTACATAGGGAAACCCTGTCTTGAAATCAAAAGCAATTAGACAAAAAAAAAAAATTCAAGCGTGAAATATTTCAGATATAAAGATGAAAGAGAATAGGGGTATGTGTGAGGATCGCAAAAGGACCAAAAGCAAAGAGAGAGAGAGAGAGAGAGAGAGAGAGAGAGAGAGAGAGAGAGAGAAAGGAAAGGGAAGAAAAGAAAAGAAAAGAAAAGAAAAGAAAAGAAATGAGGTGTTGGGGCGTGGCAACCAGAACACCTACTGATGGTTTCCTTTCAAGTCCGGAATGTAACACTTTAAGACAGATCCACCTCACCATTCAGAACTCAGAGTTTTTCCCTCTGTGCAAACTTCAGCTTCCCATTTGCCCTGTAAGAACACAGAAATTAGCCATAGGTGTAGAATTCTACAAGGCCAGCAAATACAGCCCACAGGGTGCTCTGTTCCTCTTGGTCCTTACAGGCTTGTTTCTATTGGGCGTTCACTTCTAGACCCCCATTGGCAGATTCAGAGACTGAGGCTGGAGAAGACTCCACTTTGTGTAGCCTGTGGCTGAAGAGAATCTACTGTGTACTTAGCCGATGGCAGAAGAAAATTTACTGTGTGCTTAGGTGACTGGACACCTGCCAGAGCCCAGTTTCCCTCCCGGGAGCCATTGTTAATGCTAGCTCCCACGAAGGGTGTAACAAGAAGACACAAAACCCCAGGAAGAGCCTCCACCCTGGCTGAGCTGAAGGAGGCGCCTTCTGGTCTCTGGTTGGGCAGGATCTTTTACCCCAGTGGCTGTTGCTACGGGACCTCTCCAGCTATGGTACCTAAAGAGCAACCCCCATCGACAGCATCCCCTCACAGAAGAACCTTAGACACCCAGAACAACTGAATCAAGCCTGGGAGCGGCCCCATGATCTGTCCTGAGATTGGGACAGCCTCGTGACCACGGCTCAGGCTCACCTGTCTCAGGAATCTGAGCTGCTGCAAGATTTCATCTCCTGTAGCCCCGGGCCAGCAGTGTATAAGGAAATTGTGATCTTTTATTAAGCTTCGTGCTGAGGTGAACCCGCACAGTGTAGAAAAATTGCTTAATAATTGCTTCAGCAAATGCTTCCTCGAGGCTTGCCTTGTATGGTCAGGTTTTGTTTCTTTAGTTCTTCCCGCCCTCCCCATGGAGTAGTGTTGCTTAGGCTGGTCTGGAACTCTCTATATAGTCCACAGCTTTGAACTTCTGATTTTCTTGCCTCAAGTGCTGGGAGTATAATGCTCACCACCAATCCCAGTTTATGGGGTGCTGGGGATGGAACCCAGGGCTGTGTGTGTGTGTGTGTGTGTGTGCGTGCGCGCGCACGCACGCGCTAGACTAGTATTCTACCAACTGAGCCCTGGCCTGTGCTAGCATTTTTGTTGGGATCCCTAGATTCCTGAGCCTCTTGGAGACAGAATCTGGCAAGGGGCTGTAGAAAAAGCAGCATGATCCAGTCTTGAATGTGAATGCAATTCCTGAATGTAAGGGTGATCTTCCTGGCCCCATCACACTCTGATCTGTGCTGATGGCTGTCAACTTCCCACATCTTGGGGATCAGGCACTGAGGAAGCACCAAGGATGTGTAGAACGAAAATGGAGAGCTCCTGGCATCCAGCTGTTGCTTAGGGGCAAAGGTCATCTCTGATCCACATCCACTGGACTTGGAAGGTTCCAGAACTTAAGGCTGACAGATCATAATGTCACTCCTGTTAATTAAGAAGCAGCATTCGGTGCTGACCTCGGCCTGCTTGGATAAAGCCTGGGACTGAGCTAACACAGGAATTCAGTAGGGGAAGAGGAAGGGGAGGAGTTGGGAACGGGGGATGGGACACAGAACACCCTGTGAAACCTGAATTTCCCAGAAATAACATATACCTTCTTCTGGGGGAGGGGACTGTTGGGAAGAGGGTGTTGCGGGGGGGGGGGGGGGGGGCGGAGGCTTGAGTGCTAAATTCAGGGTGGGGTAGACCTGGGTCTGAACACATTTCTGCAGCTCTTTCCAGAGTTCCTGTGGAGCTGGAGGAGGTGACAGGCTTGCAGACAAGTCCTGGAGTCCAGGGTACAGGTGTTAATGAGGTCCTAGCTGGTTTGCAAAGTCCTGGGAAACTGTCCTGGGGGTGAAGCCTCCGAAAGCTACTTTTGGTTTTCAGCTGTCCTCTGTCTTCCCATAGTTTATGTGGGTCACAACAGTGCCTTAGTTTTATAACTAAAAACCAAGTCTTTGCCAGCACTTGGGAGGCAAAGACAGGTGGATCTCTGTGAGTTCAAGGTCAGACTGGTCTATATATTGAATTCCTGGTCAGTCAGGGTTGCATAATAATACCATGTCTCAAAAACAAACCAAACAAACCAAAAAAATCACCATCAACGAGCCAACTGTAACCCAGCTCAGGAGACATGGTAATAGGTTCAGAAATTCAAAGCCATCCTTACTACATCATGAGTTTGAAGTCAGTTTGGGCTACTTCAGATCCTGTCTTGAAACAAAACAAACAGAACAATTGTTAAAAAAAAAAAAAACAGGTAGGATTTAATCCCAGCACTCATGAGGCAGAGGCAGGCGGATCTCTGTGAGTTCGAGGCCAGCCTGCTCTACAAGAGCTAGTTTCAGCAAAGCTACAGAGAAACCCTGTTTTGAAAAATCTAAAAAAAAAGAAAGAAAGAAAGAAAGAAAGAAAGAAAGAAAAGAAAAAAAAGAAAAGAAAAGAAAAGAAAAAGAAAGAAACCGGTAATACACACCTTTAGTCCTAGCACTCCGCAGGCAGAGGCAGGAGGATCTACATGAGTTCAAGATAGACCTGGTATACAAAGTGAGTTCCAGGACAACCAGAGCTACACAGAGAAACCCTGTCTGGAAAAAGCACAAAATAAAGGGGAAAATAAAACCCCCAAACAGAAAGATGCAGTTGGGGCTAACATTCCTGAGGCCTAACATCCCAGCTATCCAGGGTCACAAGTTCAAAGCCTGGCTGAAGAGCCAGTTCAAGGCCACCTTGGAAAGGTAGTGAACCAACAGATAAGGAAAGCACGTCCTGCTTGTCCTCCCAGCTGGTCAGAAGGGCTGCAAATTCAAGGTCAGTGGGTGTTGTGGGGTATCTACCACAGCAGACTCTTGGACACAGGTTCAAGCCAATAGGAAGTCTTTACTAGCCAGCCAGCGACTACACTGTGTGTTTGAGACTCAAGTGCAGTTCTGTGCCTTTCAGGGTGGGCTTTTAAGCACAGACCCACCTCCTGCGTCGACACACCTCAGTTAGCAAGAACAGTTAGCCAGAAGCAGAAGTACAGAGGCCAAAAAGCAAGGTTAATGCATTCAGGGGCTTTCCCAGAACTATGGGCTTTGATGGATTAAGGTCTTTGTTCCTACTCTGTTAGGTGGTTCTGCCTGTGTGCTGGGTTCCAAGGCCTGAATGGTACTTCCATCATGGAGGTGGTAGTGCCGAGGTCTGGAGGTCTGTTGTTTCTCCAGGACAACTCAGTGAGCTCCCACCTCAAAACAGAAAGAAAAGGAGGGTTGGGATATATCCCAGTGACTGAGAACAACTGAATATTCTAAGTTCAGTCCTCAGTACTGGAAAAATAACAATAATAACTAAGATTTAACCCACTATCAAAGGCATGAGGGGCCATCCCTCTGTCCCCAGGCTTCAGGTTGAACCCCACATTCTTGGGAATCTCCCTCTTAAATCAGCTCCCCGGAGCACAGACTGTACCCCTTTCCTGTTATGGGCCAGGACTGAGCCCATTGACTCCAGTGCACAGGTTTGTATTAGGAGATCCTAGTCAGGGTGAAGCAGCTGACCCCTAGCATGAGGGATAGGGTTCTTGTTTGGGATAAATCTGCCTGTTGCTGGCCCCACACGCGGTAGCCTGTTAGGAAGGGTGGACCATATGGAGGTGTGGCTGTGGGTCAGTCAGCTTTCCCTGTATCTCAAAAAAAAAAATATTTTGAAGGAAAAACTTAAATGAAAATGAAGGCCAAGCCAGGCAGTGGTGGTGCAGACTTTTAATTCCAGCACTCGGGAAGCAGAAGCAGACAGATTTCTGAGTTTGAGGACAACCTGGTCTACAGAGTGAATTCCAGGACAGCCTGGGCTACACAGAGAAACCATGTCTCAAGCAAACAAACCCCAAAACAAAAACAAACAAGAACAACAACAACAAAAAGATCAACTCTTTTTTACTTTCTTTTTTTTTTTTTTTGAGTCAAGGTCTCATGTAGACCAGGCTAGCTTCAAACCTTCTCTATAGCAGAGATTGCCTTGACTTGTTGTTCCCCTTGTTTCTGAGGTCCTAGCATGTGCCACCATGCCTCCATGGCTCCAAACCTTGGCTTTATGCCCGTTTGTAAAGAAGAAAATGATGGTTATTAAAGGAATGGCGGAGGTTGTCTCTTAATATGTTATCTCTAGAGTCTCCCTGGCTTCAGCTGCTGTCATCTGCCCAGTGTGGACAGGAAGACACCCAGAGTCATTGGACACAGGGACAGTGACATGCAATCTCTGTCAACCGCCAGGAGAAAACCGTGCGAAGTGTCAGCAGGACTTCCAGGAGGAGGCGTCGTCCATCCGGGAAGATGGCAAGGACTTTAAAAGATCAAAAGAGAACACGGAGGGCTGGAGAGATGGCTCAGAGGTTAAGAGCCCAGACTGCTCTTCCCGAGGATCCAAGTTCAATTCCCAGCACCCACATGGCAGCTCACACCCGTCTGCAACTCCAGTTTCAGGGGATCTGACACCTTCACACCAAAACAAACAAAACAAATTTAAAGTAAATTATTAAAAAAGAGAGAGAGAGAGCGAGAGAGAGAGAGAGAGAGAGAGACAGAGAACACGGAGATCACGCAGCTTTAACATGTGATCTCTGTCGTGCAGCAGGGAATGTGTTCTTTCAGTCTCCAGAGAATGAAAAGAAGATATCTATTAATTGGGGTGTGCTCCTGCCACAGCATGAACACGGAGGTCAGAGGACATTGTGTGGGAATCAGTTCTCTGCTCCCACCAAGTGGATCCCAGGGATCAAATTCAACTGGTCAGTTCATGGAGACCTCAGTGGGCTTGAGTCTACATACCATGCGTATCCAGTTCCAAGCCATCGGGACACATAGCGAGACCTTGTCTCAAAGCAAAGACAAACAAACAAAAAACAATATACAAGCGAATTAGTCTTTGTATAGCTTTAAAAAATAAGCAGTTTTGTGGCTGGAGAGATGTCTCAGCTGTTAAGAGCATTAGCTACTTTTCCAGAGTACCCAGTTCAATTCCACACAGCGTTCATCTGTAACTCCAGTTCTAGAGGATCTGACACCCTCACACAGACACACTCAGGCAAAACACCAGTGCAAAATAAATAAATAAATAAATATTTTTAAAAATAAATAAATAAATAATGAGATATTGAGACTAAAGAAGACGTGGCAGAAGACTTGCCTTGCAGTTGTAAAGCCCTGGGTTCCCTTCCCACAACGCACACACACACACACACCACGTACACACACACACACACACACACACACACTCGCACGCGCACACACACTAAAACCCACTGACAAACAGTAACCAAGCACACTGTAATTTCATTGTCAGTTCAGACTTTCTTTTTGAGTGGAGAAATTGAATTCAAAATCCGAACTAAGGGCTGGGAATGCGGCTCCAATGCTCAAGTGCTTGCCTGGCGTGCAAGAAGCCCACACCACATCCCAGCACCGCATAAAACCAGAACCGGTGACTCACACCGGGTAAGGCCAGCATTTGGGAGGCAGAGGCACAGGATCACGGGGTCCAGCTCAGGTTTGGCTGCATATGAAGTCTGAGGCCAGCTTGGGCTGCATGAGTACCCGTCTTAAAATGAGAACAGTCAAGACTACTGCTTCCTGGGTTAACCTGTGTTGGTGTAGAATGGTTACAAATAATTCTCAAGAGCTGTGCTGTTTTTGAAGTTCCAGCCACACTCCAAGTCCCACAGTACAACGTTACAGGAAGTTCTCCTCCCAGTCAGTCTGACTGCTCTCCCTTCTAAAGCCGGCAGGATCTCACACATTTGCTCTCTCAGCATCAACCTCTCTCCCTCCCACCCCACTTCTCTCTCTCTCTCTCTCTCTCTTTCCTTTTTTTGAGACAGGGTCTCACTATGAAATTCCGACTGTCCTGAACTCACTCCGAATTCCAGGCTGGCCTCAAACTCACAGAGATCCGTCTGCCTCTGCCTCCCTGAGCGCTGGGATTAAAGGAATGCACCACCACCCGGCATTTTCCTTAAGACGGGATCTCATGTAGCTCCCCAAGTTCTGGAATTACAGACACGAGCCACGGAGCCTGATGCTCCCTTCTTTCTATTAGTTTTCTGTTGTGTCCTAGCCATCTAGGCTGAACTTGTCTACTTGGAGGACTTGAATGAGACAGCAGTTCTGTTTTGATTTTTTTTGCCCCCTGAGATGGGACTCAACAGCCCAGTCTGGCCTTGAACAGACAATCCTGCTGGTCCAGCCTCCCGACTGCTGTGGTGACAGGTGTGACCCACCATGGCCAGCTGAGCTGTTGCTTTTCTCCTTGTCCAACTGACACCGTCCCCATCATCAGTCTTCCCCTCCCTTACCCGGTCCTCCCTGTTCTTCCTGCTCCTCCTCACACTACTGAGAGAATCGTCCCCTTATTTACCGCAGAGCCGCCGGAGCGCGGGGACCTGGCCTGTGGTCATTACTCTTTGTACACCCACCCCCACATCTGTCCATGAAACTGCAGGGGGAGATTCAACTCTGGCCTCTTTAGCTGTGTGTGTGTCTGTGTGCCTGTACATGTGGTGGTGGGACTGGTAAAGTAGAAACTTATAGAACAAACTGAGTGCCTTCCAGAATGTCATTCGAATTGTCTTATCTCATGATCTTTCCATTTACTGTGGCCTTAAAGAACATTTGGGTGAGGCTGGACTGCAGGAACAGGGACGTTGGACGGCCACATTTCAGAAGCAGCAGGGCAGTGGTTTGGCTCCGGCTGCAGCTGTGGAATGCTCCGGCGAGTGTCTGTCATTACTGGGTTAGCGTCTTATCGCCCAGGGGACCTGGTGCCACACACGGGAATCATGATGCTATCAGCACAGCTAGACTTATTTTTCCAGGAAAAATTCCAGTGTGGCGTGGCAAGAAGCTGTGCTGCACAGCTGCCAGTCACCCCAGCAGGCAGGAGGATCAGGAGCTCACAGTAACTCCGCTACAGAGTTGAAGACGGGTGGACTACAGAAGGGGAGTGGGGGAGGAAGGTGAATAGGAAGGAAAATATGCTAGTTGTTTAACCAGTCCATGAGGGGACCCCAAGGAACCCCTGATGCAGATGGGCCACAATATTACCATATATTATCATGTACAGTGGTTCTCAGCCGAGGTGATTAGAGACAAATACGCCCGGAGGGTTTGTGCTGGCTTTCTCTTTTTATTTATTATTTATTTATTTGTGACCAGGTCTCACTATGTAGCTTTGGTTGACTGGGAACTGGCTGTGTAGACCAGGCTGGCCTCAGACTCAGAGATCAACTTGTCCTGGTCTCCCAAGTGTGGGCATTAAAGGCCGGTGCCACTATGCCTGGCCTACCTACCTCAACTCCTGCCCCAGAGTCTTGTGTAACCCAGGCTGGCTTCAAACTCATCACTTAGCCAAGAAAGCCCTTGAACCTCTAATGCTCCTGCATCTTCCTCCTGAGAGCTGTGGTCACAGGCTGCACCAACATCCCTGCTCTGTGCAGAGCTGGTCACCGAGCCCAAGGTTTCTGGGACAGTCGGCAAGGACTTTATCAACTAAGCACATTCCCAGTGTGTGCGTATTGTGTGTGTGTGTGTGTCTGTCTGTCTGTCTGTCTCTTTCTGTATGTATCTGTGCTGTGCTAACTATGGCTTTACCACTGGACTACACCTCTAGACCTGGAGATAATTTTGATTGACGAGAGGCCAGGAAGGCTGTCACAAGACAGATCATCTTCAAAGTCAGCGGGGCGCTAGGAGACCTTGACTCACTGTGCCCTTTAATCCTAGTCAGAAGGAAACTGGGGTTGAATTTTTGAGATTTTTGGGAAATGGGTGTTAAGATGAAAAGTTTTTCAAGACTTATTATATATCATGTGTAAGTGTGTTTTTGCCTGCATGTATGTAGGTACGTGGTGCGTTAGGTGTGCATCCCGAGGAGGCCCTGGTCATGAGCCACCTCTGCAAGAGCAACAAGTGTTCTTGGCCACGGAGCCATCTCTCCAGACCCTGGAGTGAAACTTAGTCAAGCTTCCCAGTCATTCGCCCGGACACAGAAAGCCTCCACCACCAAGGACACACTTGAGCTATTAACCCTGACATTTCCTAACAATGGAACCAGAGGCTCTGAAAGCCCCGGCAGGACGCTCCTTTTCAGGTCCCCTTTTGTTTGTTTTAATGCCTCTAGTGTTTTCTAAAGTGACTCCAGCCACACTTAAAGGTTGTTTCTTCTTTGACACCCAGTGGGGTGTTAGACAGAAACATTTAGCATTTCAAGGGCCCAGGCTGTTATTCGGAATCTCCGCCCGCAGAGGCTTTGTTTTCTGGCTTCTGCCCCTCCTTCCCTTCCAAGCCCAGAATTACCCTTCCCTGATGGACTGGTGACCTCTCCCCTCCAGGCGGCCCCCAGCTGTTCCAGTTTTTCTGCTTCTGCTTTTAGGTCTGGAGATAAAACTGTCCTCCTGCCATGCCCACACCTGTCCCGGCACACCTGCGTAGTCCTGTATTGAAGATGAGGCTCCGGGGGACCAGAACTGCTGAGTCACCGGGCTGGGGCGGGGGTGGTCTGCAAAGATTGCGCAAAGATTGCACAACCCTAGAGAGGGTCTTCATACCGCTCCAGACCCACATACGCCGTTCACCTAAATACATGCAGGTGACATAATTTCCTGCCACCCACGAGACCCCTGAAGGGAAGCCCAAGGCACACGTCCTTAACGTTATCTGCAAAGAGGAGGCAGCATTACAGGTTTGTGGCCCTGTCCAGTTGGATGGCAATAAATGTGTGAGTGCAAAGTACAGGGTCTGGGTTGGGAGGGGGGGGACCCTCACAGTTCAGTTTTCTAGTCAGTTTTTTGACTTTAGGCGTCAGCCTCTAACCCACATAGAGGGCAGTGATTCCAGTTTCTGATGGTACCCGGCTCTGAAAGGTCACGCACAGTGACGGAGACAGAAGGCTGGTTTCTTCCAGTGTTCATAAGGATCCAGGTGGTGATGGGTGACGGTGGCTATGACAGAGGTAATGCTGGTGATGGCTACAGTCGTGGGAGTGATGATGGTGACGGTGATAGGTAGAGTGAGGAGAGTATTGGTGGTGGTGATGGTGGTGAGGATGCTCAACATGGTGATGATGATGGTGGTGAGGATGGTGAACATGGTGATGATGGTGGTGATGCTGACCATGGTGATGATGGTGAGGATGCTCAACATGGTGATGGTGTGGTGAGGATGCTGACCATGGTGATGATGGTGAGAATGCTCAACATGGTGATGATGATGATGAGAGTGATTATAATGCTGGTGATCCTATTGATGGTGATGAGAATGACGGCCGTGGTGATGATGGTGGTGGTGATGATGACTTTGGTAATGAGGGTGGTGTGGTTATGGTGGAGAGTGTTACCTATGATGATCATGATGACAATGATGATGGTGGTGGTGGTGGTGACAGTGATGGAGACCAAGAAGACAGTGTGGGGCCAGGTCTTGTCTGCCACCAAGTGACCTGAAGGCTGGAGTGGTGAGCTCAAGAGATGTGTCTCAGGATGGCAGGAGCACTTAATATGTGGGCACTGACCTTGTGGAGCACACCCCGGCACAGGCTAAGCATTTCCAGGTTGGCCCCAAGCCAGGGCTGAGGACACGCAGAAATGTTGGGAACGAGATGTAGACCAGGCCCATCAAATCTGGACGGTTAACTCGAAAGTCATGCAAATATATACAGTATTTATGAAGTCTGTTACTATTTAGGGTTTGGGAGTCATTTCAGACAGGATTGGCACTTGGTTTGTCCTGCAGGGTTGTTTTTTTAAATTTGTTTTTGAATATGTGTGTATATATGTGAGTATATGCATATGTGTGAGAGCGTCTATATGTGTACAGAGTCCAGAAGAGGGTATCAAGCCTCCTCTTCTCCTACCTCTACCTATTTCCTTAGAGGCAGAAGAGCTCTCTGAACCCTGGGCTCAAATTTCCCCAGCTAGGCTGAATGCCAGCAAGTCCCAGAAAGCTCCTGTCTCTGCACCAATCAGAGCTAGGGTTACAGGATGTACCGGGCACCTGCCTCCTTATGTGAGTTTTAGGATCTGAACTCTAGTACTCCTGATGGCTCAGCAAAATCTAGCAATGGCTGGACCATCTCCAGCCCTGACCTGCAAATTAACATCAACAAAAACCTGACACATGGCCTGGCAGGGGTGGTGCTCTCCTTCAATCCCAGCACTTGGGAGCCAGAGGCAGGCAGATGTCTGAGTTCGAGGCCAGCCTGATTTACAGAGCAAGTTCCAGGACAGCCCGGGGCTACACAGAGAAATCTTGTTTCAAAGACAAAAACAAAAAAAATCAAAATTCAACCTGACACATGATAATCTCCCGTATTTATTTTTATGGGAACCAGAGTAATCCATCCATCAATCCTTTCTTCCTTTTTCACTCCCTCTCTCCCTCCCTCCCTCCCTTCCATTCTTCCTCCCTTCCTCTCTTCCTCCCTCTCTCCCTCCCTCCCTCCCTCCCTTCCATTCTTCCTCCTTCCCTCCCTCTCTCCCTCCCTCTCTCCCTTCCTTCCCTGGAGACAGGGCCTCATGCATTGTAGGTGAGCACGCTACCACCTAGGGCACTCCAGCTCTGAGGCACAGTGTTCTATACCCATTTACACTGTGTCATAGCAGGGTCATTAGTATACCTAACACCTCCATCCAACATCCATTATATCTTCATTGGGAACTTTCCAGATCTTCTCTCCTAGCTATTTTAAAATAGGCAACTAATTGTCAGCCACCCCAGTTCTGTGAAGTTATAGAACACTAAAAGTTATTCTTGTTTACCCAACACCTGAAATCAACCATATTCTTCTCTCCACCCATTAACCCTAAGCCCTGGCCAGCCTCTGGTAACCTTATACAACTCTACTTTTTAAAGGCATTTATCTATTTATTTATTTGTGTCTGGTGCCTTCAGAGTCCAGAAAAGAGCTTCAGATACCCCGGGACTAGAGTTAGAAGTGGTTGGAAGCTGCCATGTGAGTGCTACATATCAAACCCATGTCCTCTGGAGAAGCAGTCAGTGCTCTTAACCACTGAACCATCTCTTTAGTCCTATCAACGCTATTGATTGATTGATTGGTTGAGCTTTTTTTTTTTCTTAAGATAGTGTTGTCCTGGAACTCACCGCGTAAACCAGGCTGTCCTTGAACTCACAGAGTTCCGCCTGCTTCTGCCTCCCGACCGCTGGAAAGGCATGCGCCACCACTGCCTGGCATCAACTCTATTTTTAAGGAATTATTTATTTATTATTTTTATGTGTATGTGTGTATGCGTGCCTATGTGACTTTTATGTGCACCGCTGTGTGCAGGAGTTCCCAGGGGCCCGAGGAAGGCATCTGATCCCTGGAACTGGAGTTAGAGATGACTGTGAACTGCCATGTAGAGGCTGGGAACTGAACCTGGGTCCTTCGCAAGAGCAGTGATCTTAACCATTGAGCCATCTCTCCAGGACTAGGAGCTAGGATATTCAATCCTGGACTTTTGACTCCAAAATCCAAGAGGGGGAAAGAATTACTATGTTGTCTGGAGATAAAGTTGAAGCAGCAAAAGTTCAGTGTGGTTGTCATTGCCAAAAATACATCCAGGTGGCCCCGCCTGTAGGAGAAAACACAAAGTGTGAGGTGTACAATGTAGTGGTTTAGTTGGACAAGGTACCTCAGGCAGGCCTGTAACTGAAGCACTTAAGAAGCTGAGGCAGGAGGATGATTGTGAGTTTGAGGCCAGCCTGGGCTACTGAGTGGGACCTTTTTTAACATAAACCAAAGCAGCCGGGTGGTGGTAGTGGTGCATGACTTTAATCCCAGCACTCAGGAGGCAGAGGCAGGGGGATATCTGTGAGTTCAAGGCCAGTCTGGTCTATGAAGTGAGTTCTAGGACTGCCAGGGCCGATACACAGAGAAACTCTGTCTCAAAAACCAATAGATAGATAGATAGATAGATAGACAGACAGATAGACAGACAGATGATAGATAGATAGATGATAGATAGATAGATAGATAGATAGATAGATAGATAGATAGATAGATAGATAGATAGAATAAACCAAAGCATAATAATAAACAAGTAGCAACCATCACATAATCACTGCATCAAGCAAAATTGGGTCCTAGCAGAAGTCCCCTGCCTGCTGGCTCCAAGAATGCATTCTTTTCCTCAAGCTCTGCCTGACTGGGCTCACCTTTGCTCAGCTGTCAGCTCAGACACCATCCCAGCTAGATTCCCATTTTAAGGAGGCATCTTTAAATCCCATGGGCCAGGGTCCTGCTATCTGGTGACAACCACCCCCTCATCTCTCTAGTTGGAACCTCACCCACGAGGACCTGTCCTGCTCTGGGAGGGATAATAAACCCAGTTTTGCCCGATTAACAGGTTTTTCTGGTGGACTTAAGCCAATGGAGTTGAGGCCCTTGAAGGCGTTCAAAATGGTTTTTTGTGGGTGCTTATTCCACACAACAGAAAAAGCCGAACTTGGTAGGTGCCAGAAGGCACGAAAAAAAAGTTCACATCTGAAGCTGAGCATCGATGAGCAGAAAATATGACAGACTTCAAGGATGTGCTCAAAGAATGGAAGATGAGAGGTGAAGCCGTGGGAGGTCGTGGGGCTGGGCAGAGGTGACGCGCAGGGGACAGGGTGTCCTAATTTATTCTCTATTGCTACGATAGAACATTCTCACCAAAAGAAACTTGGGGAAGAAAGGATCTATTTGGCTTAAACACTTTCCCATCAGGGTCCATCGGGCTTGTCCATCACTGGAGGAAATCTGGAGGCAGGAACTAATGCAGATGTCGTGGAAAACTTTCTCTCCGAGACTTGCTTCGTCTGCTTTCTTATACTACCTAGGAGCACCTGTCCACAGTGAGCTGGGCCCTTCCACATTGATTATCAACAAATGCCCCACAGATATACCAACAGGCCAGTCTGAGGGAGGTAATTCTCAGTTGAGGTGCCTTCCCCCAGATAACTCTAGCTAGTGTTGACTTGATAGAAACAAATAAATAGCCACACAGAGAGAGTGGCTATCAGAGATTGCCGCTGGCTTCACAGACACCACCGAGTGAAGGAACACCTACTGTAGCCACTGGAAGTAAAGGCAGCTCGCTATCGGAGTGGCCAGGTATTCTGCCGCTGGGCACCAAAATCACCACACACACCCCCATAGCCACCACCAGTCTGCCTTCTCAGGCAATCGTTTCCTCTCTCCAGGTGCACAAGATTGCACAGCGGTCTTCAAGTAGGTGAGGCGCAGTATCCATATTTCACAGAGGCATGAAGCAAGCTGCTGAAGGCACAGCCATAGGATCAGCTTGGGTGGTGGTGTCTTCTTTCTGTCCTCCACCCCCCCACTTCCTCCTCCTGCTCCCCCTTCTCAACCCCTCCCCCTCTTCATTATTTTCCCTCCTCCCCATTCCCTTTTCCCTCCTCCTCTCTTGTGCCCCCTTTCTTCCTCTGTCTCTCCTCCTGTCTTCTCTTCCTCTCCCTCCGTCCTGTTATCACCTCCTCAGCCTTTTCCCCCTCTCCCACCTCTCCTCTTCTTCCTCTTCCAACTCCTCCTCCTTTCCTCTTTTTCATTCCCTCCCTCCCATCCCTCCTCACCTCCTCTACCTCTCTTCTCTCCTCCCCTTTTCTTCCTACTTTCTTCCGCCCCCTGCCTCTCCTTCTTCTTCCCCCTCCTCCTCTTCCCCTCTCTCCTTCCTCCTGTCTTCTTTTGCTTGACTTCACAGATAGCTTCAGAAACAGAACAATGGTGAGGATGCATCCCAGATGGTGGCAGCAAACAAGAGGAGGGTTCCTGAGGTGGCAATGGGGGCTCTAATTCTGCATTGGGAGATCTCAAAGGAGTGGCCTCTGTAAAGCAAGTCAGTCCTGAGACAGGGGGATTCTCATGCCCGTGCTGTGGTCCTCAGGGAACCTCTGGTTTTCATGTACTTTAGGATGACCCCAGAATTCCTTAACTTCCAACCTCACCTGTGCTGGGCTTACCCAAGCTTGCCATCTTGTCCCTCCAGAAGATGGGGAAGAACTCCTACGCTGGCCAGAATGTCTCTACCCTGGCAAGGAAGAACATTCTTGAAAGTCGCTTTTCCCCTTCTCTGGCTTTTAGAGTCCTCAAACGGTGGGCCCCAAAGAACGAAAGACCGTGATTAAAGGAGTGTGCCACCACATTGGACTCCATGCACTAAATTTTGCTTTTTTGTCTTGTCTGGTTTTTCATCTTTTCTTCAGTGCAACCCCCTCTTCTGGCTCAGCAGTTTGGTCCTTTTTAGTGAGGGTCACCTCCATGTGGCCTCCATCTTGGGTACCCTGGCCATGTCTGATGATCAGAGAATCTGCATCCAAACCTTATGTTCAGCCACACTCAGCGTTTTTCAGCATATGAAGCAAAACTTCAGCACTCTTTGGACCAAGCATCCTCTGTCCAGCCCTACTGTTTGGCTTGGGTGTGCCTATTGACTCTATTACATCACCGAATAGCAGACACTGCCTCTTTAAGATGACATCTTTCAGATGTTTGGAGGCTTCTCAGGTAAGGGCCCCCTCAATGGTCTGGCTGTCACACCGATGTCCAGAAAGTCAGCACAAGAATTTGAATCTCTTGTGTGATTTGACTGGCTGTCTGGGTCAAATGATTAGCAAACCATCTTCCTCAGGTTGCCTGACGGAGAAAGATAACTGCCTAGTGTTAGCATTGTTGGGAGACAGATTTTTTTTTTTTTTCTGAAGACAACAACATCACCCAGTCCTCACACAAAGAAAAGCAAAATATCAGGTGTGGCAATTCATGCAGTCTTAAAACTGAAGCAGCAAGGCTGTTGGGAGTTTGAGGTCAGCCCAGGCTATACCATGAGTTATAGTCCAGCCTGGGCTACAGAATGGAGACCCTGCCTCAAAACCAAAAAAAGGTTGAAAAAAAATTCACTGGACATTTAATCAGGCATGTGGCATTTGGTGTATGAGGGTATGATAGCGGCTGTGTGGCATTTGGTGTATGAGGGTATGATAGCGGCTGTGTGGCATTTGGTGTATGAGGGTATGATAGCGGCTGTGTGGCATTTGGTGTATGAGGGTATGATAGCGGCTGTGTGGCATTTGTTGTATGAGGGTATGATAGCGGCTGTGTGGCATTTGGTGTATGAGGGTATGATAGCGGCTGTCACTTTCCTGGGCTAAGAGGCATGAGTGGTTGAGCAGAGCTGGTGAAACGGCTCAGTAGGTAAGAGCTTGCTTTGCAAGCTTGAGGGCTGAGTTCAAATCCCCAGCAGCCAAGTAAAAAGCTGGGCGTGGCTTTGGGTGCCTATGACCCTAGTGCTGAGATCAGAGACAAGAGGATCCTGGGAGCTCACCAGCCAGGCAGCCTAGCTGGCAAGGCAAGAGTTTGGTTCAAGTTAAGAGACCCTATCTCAAGGAAGCGCTCTAGAGGAAGGTGTTTGACATCTTGCTCTAGCCTCTTCACCTACATTCAAACACAAACGTGTGCACACACACTCACATCACATTACAATTTTTTTTAAAAGATAAATTGGGGGCCATGAGACGACTCAGCAGACAAAGGCCCTTGTTGTACAAACCTGACCTCTGGAATCTGGTCCCCAGATCCCACACTGGAAGGAGACAACTGCGTCCCAAGAGTTGACCTCTGACCGCTGTGTGCCGGCTGCGGTGGGAGCTCGTCCATGCACATATGCATACAATAATACAGTTTTAAAATCTGAATAATTTAATAAGATTGAAATGGTTAGCTGGATGTGGTGTTGCATACCTTTAATCCTAGAACCTGGGATGCAGAGTCAGGCAGATCTCTGTGAGTTCAAGATCAGCCTGGTCTTCAGAGTGAGCTCCGGGACAGCCAGGTTTACACAGAGAAACCCTGTCTCAAAACACAAACAAACAAACAATTGAAATGGTTATGTAGTACTTTAAACATCATTCCTTTTGAAAAATAAAAATAAGTAAGGCCAAGATTTCAAACAGGAATAAACCAGGTTGAGCCTTAATCATGTGGGCAAGGTCATTTTCCCAGGAAGACAACACACTCCATCTAGGAACCAGAGTGACCATGGCAGTCTAAGAAAGATTGAAAACTCTCTTTAGGCCTCAAAAAAATTGTTTGTCCTTGTTCCTGCTGAGAATTGACCCATCTTCCAGTTGGTGGTGTTCCAAAACTTGACAAAGACTGCCAAATGCTGGTGTCCGTGAGGACTTCTGGGCAGGTCCTAAGCCCTGGGTACCGGGCTCCAGTCACCCCCAGGTTTCTGATTCCTTTGGAGTGGAATCACATTGTCTTTTTCTCTCTCTTTCTTTTCTCCTCTCCTCTCCTCTCCTCTCCTCTCCTCTCCTCTCCTCTCCTCTCCTCTCCTCTCCTCTCCTCTCTTCTCCTCTCCTCTCTTCTTCTCTCCTCTCCTCTCTTCTCCTCTCCTTTCTCCTTCCCCTTCCCCTTCCTTCTTCCCTCCCTCCCTCTCTCCCTTCCTCCCTTTCTTGTATTGTGTAGACAGTTTATTGTTTGTTTTGTTTTGTTTTGACACAGGGTTTCTCTATGTAGTTTTGAATATACTGGAACTTACTATGTTGACCAGGTTGTCCTCAAACACGCAGATCTGCCTGCTTCTGCCTCCTGAGTTCTGGCCTTAAGGGTGTGCACCACCACTGCCCAGCTAGGGACCACAACTTGGCTGTTTTTTGGAACTGAAAGCTGTGGACTGCGGCGTGGTGCTGACCTGAGTATGGCAGACAGAACCTACGTGTGGACTGGGGAGATGGCTCAGTCAGTGTAGTGCTTGATTCGCAAACATTGGGACCTGAATTCAATTCCACCCCCACCACCTTCTCACCCACTTCTCACCCATCCTCCCAAAAAAGGTGGAGTTGAGATTCCATCCTGGGAGATCCTGAGATCCAGCACTAGCAGATAGAAAAGGCAGGTTCCCACAGTTCCCTGGTCTGCCAGCCTAGTCTACTTGTCAAGATCCAGGCCAGCCTGAGAGTCTGTCACAAATGAAGTAGGTTGATGCTTGAGGAATGAATGGCACACACTAGTGTGAGTGTCACCTTTGTGCGGAGAACAGGACTCAGGACCTCTGGAAGAGCACCAAGTGCCCTTCATGTCAGAGCCATCTTTGCAACCCGTCTTGTTCGTTTGTGTGCAAATGCGCACACACCAATAAAATAAACCTGTAAAGTAATGTAAGTGTGCTAACAAGACAGAAGCCCCACGTTTTCTACCGCCTAGCCCTGGATGCTGCAGCCCTCCTTGTTGCGTAGACATCCTGTCACATGGTACCACCTCATTCCGTCTGGGAGGGATGCATGGATGTACTGGGGGACGGAAGTCCTTCAGGGCCATCTGGAAGGCTGGCTTCCACAGCCCATTCTCGCATCCCCACAAGTCCACAGAAACCCACCAATGTGTCCATCACATCTGGGGTGAAGCTTCATCCTGAGTTTTGGCTATGGTGGGACAAAAGTGCTTCGTAATTCCAGTCCTCTCCCTAGACTCTGTCTGCAGATGGTGTGAGCAAGCGCTCTTTCCCTCTTCCTCGTACATTCTTTTCTCTCTTCCTGGGGATGAGCAAGCGCTCTGCTGCCCAGCTTCAGTGCCAGCTTCCCTCTTCCTTGCCCTTCCCCTTCCCCCAGAATCCAGGGTCTCATGTAGAACTGTCTGTGTAGCTCTATAAACTCTCTTAAACTTTGATTCTTGTGCCCTCAGCTCCTGAGTGCCGGGACAACAGGTGTGCATCACCACAACCCTGTATGTGCACAAGGATGGAACACAGGGCCTCGGGCGCAAGACACAGACCTCAGCTTCCAGAGTGCTGACATTACCAGCATGGGCCACCAGCCCCAGACCTGTTTTGTTTTGTTCTGATCCGGGATCAGGCTGACATGGAACCCATGATCTTGCCCTAGTCTTCTGAGCTCCTGAGTGATGGGATTTCAAACATGAGCCCCCCAGCTAGGTAAATCACCTATTCCTTTAAGGGGTCCCGGTCCCTTGGGCAAAGGTAACATTCCAGAAACCAAGATCTGGGCATGAGGTTCCTGTTGTTCTTGGGTGGTACTCCTCCCCAGCTCCCTGTTGGACAGAATAGAAGGGTGTGTAAGCACACGTGCACACATGGGCTGTGTGTGTAGGCACGCCTTCACATATGTAACTAATTCAGTATCACTGTGTTGAGCAGCACACAATCACATAAAACCACCCTGCTCTGAAGAGTTGCCCTGTCTTCATTGCGGTGTTCCCCTCCATGCTTGGGTCCTTTATCCAATAGCAAGGAAGACAAGCCGGACATGGCGGTGTGCATACCTGTAATCCAGACATTTGGAGGGTGGGGGCAGGGGAATCAGGAGTTCAAAACCATCCTTGGCTACTCAGCTGCTTAGTGGATCTGAGGCCAGTCTGGGTTATATTAAACAAGAAAAAGCTGCTGGGCTGGGCGCTGGTGGCGCACGCCTTTAATTCTAGCACTTAGGCCGGTGGAGCTCTGAGTTTGAAGCCAGCCTGGTCTACAAAGCAAGCCAGGACAGGCTCCAAAGCTACAGAGAAACCCTGTCTCAGAAAAAAAAAAGAAAAAGTAAAGTAAAAAATATCAACAACAAAAAAGGAAAATGTTTTTAGTAAGTGCGCCTGGATATAGAGTTTGAGGGTGTCCCAAGCTATAGGCTCTAATGCATAAAATGGACAGAGATTGTCACCTGTAGGCAGAGGCTGTTCATTTGTTTCCAGGCTACCCAGACCCGAAATAATCACACAAAAACTGTATTATTACAACATTGCTTGGCCTATTAGCTCACACTTCTTATTGACTAGCTCTTATATCTTAAATTAACCCATTTCGGGGGCTGGAGAGATGGCTCAGAGGTTAAGAGCACTGATTGTTCTTCCAGAGGTCCTGAGTTCAATTCCCAGCAACCACATGGTGGCTCACAACCATCTGTAATGAGGTTTGGTGTCCTCTGCTGGCCTGCAGACATACACTGCATACAAAATGAATAAATAAATCTTTAAAAAAAAGTGAGAACTTATAATCATAAAAAAATGTTAAAAAAATAAATTAACCCATTTCTATTCATCTGTGTATTGCCTTGTGATTATGGCCTACCAGTAAGATTCCGTCCAGCATCTGACATCTGTTTCCTGCGTGGTGGCTACATGGCTTCTCTTGACTCCGCCTACTCTCTCTCTCCTCTATCTGCTTGGAATTCCGGCCTTGTTCTGCCCTGCACTACAGTACACCCAAAGCAGCTTTATTCATTAACCAATGGCATTCACAGCATACAGAGGGGAGTCCACATCAGTCACCTGAACTTGTGAGGCTGAGAAAATGTCCAAGATGGACAGGATTTACTATTGGTGATGGAGAGATAGCCTAAAAAGTTTTGAGATCAAAAAGAAAACACCTAGCTCCCTTCCCCTTCATAGCTCCTTCATTCCTCCCAAGCCCATGAGTGGAAAGATTCCTGTCACCCCTATCCCGGTTGAGTCCCAACACTTATGAAGGGATAGGAAAATAATTGAAGTAGTGTCCGTTCTGTCTATAGCCCGCATATGGCCTGGGACATTAGCTGGGATGTTGGTGTGTAGCTTTATTTTGCTTTGTTTGCCTTGCAGAAGATGGAGGTCAGGGCTTTCAGCTTGTGGGATGAACACTACCACTAAGCCCTACCCTGGAGGTGGCTGCAAAGTGTTGCTTTGAGTGGCTTGTGGGGAGGAGAATCAGGCCCAGCTTCTCCTCTGGGTGATGCTTGCTCCTCCACCCCATCCTCTTCTCTCATCAGGCTTTCCCAGGTCTCCAGGGGCGGGGATTTTGCTTTCTGAAGGGAAGCTGGGGTATTTCCAGCGAGGGATGTCCCAACTTCTCTTCCCTGGGTGCACTGTCAAGTAGGTAGTGTGGGTCCATCCTTCCCAACCCTGAATCACTGCACAGAGCAGGCAGGTTCTCTGGTCCTCTGGCTCCTGAAGCAGGGTGTGGTCCAAAGCTGCTGAGGTGCCTTCAGGAGAGCAGGAAACGTCTGTGGTGTGTGTGTGTGTGTGTGTGTGTGTGTGTGTGTGTACTCGGCAAGCCCTCTGCCACCGAGCCTCACCCTCAGCCCAGCATTGCCGTTTTGTGCCTTTCTCATCGTGTTTTGAAACATAAAGAGTGGAACTACTCTGTGGGCGAAGGGTTTTTCACACACGTGTGAGGACTGCATTTGGATCCTGGCACCCATGGAAGGAGCTGGGTGGAATGGTGCCTGCCTGTGATCCAGCAGTGGGAGTGTGAACAGGAGGGTCCCTAGGTCTTGTTGTTGGAGAGTCGAGCTGAATTAGCAAGCTCCTGGTTCAGTGAGAGTTCCCGTGTCAAAAACATAAGGGAAGAGTGTCTGACTTTTGGCCTCCCCATGCATGTGCAAACCCTGCCACATACATACACTCAGGGACACGGCCACACACACACACACACACACACACGCGCGCGAGAGAGAGAGAGAGAGAGAGAGGACTAGCAATGAGTGAGTGTACTAGTGTGACCCAGGCCACAGAAAATGCCTAAAGTCTTTATTTTGTTTATTAATCTTTGGGACAGGGTCTTTCTATGTAGTCCTGGCTGTTGTGGAGCTTTTTATGTAGACCAAGCTGGCCAAAACCTCACAGAGATCCTCCTGCCTCTCTGCCTGGGCCATACCTAAAATTGTAGAGACTCTGAAGCTAGCCCCCCACTTACTCTCCCCAGAACACTTACTGTCTCCGCTTCCACTTTCTCGAGACAGGGCCCCACGGATTCCAGGATGGCCTCAAACTCTGTGAGTTCCTGATCTGCCTGCCTCCACCTCCCAAGTGCTGGGGTTACAGCCATGTGTCACCACATCCGGTTTACACTGTCCTAGGATCAAGTCCAGGGCTCCCTGCGTGGGAGACAAGCACTCCACTAGCAACAATCGAGTCTCATGCCCAGCCCAACACTTTCTCCTCACAAGCCTCCAGAAGAGCTCAGGGCCTGTGTAGGGATCACACACATCAGTGGTGATGAGCCTCTTGTCTGCGGTCTAGTGGCGATGGATCAGCTCCCTTCTCTTCTTAACTTTACAAGGGTGTCCAACCACGGCCCATGGGCTGTGAGAACATACCTACATTTATTTTAGATGGCATTCTGACACCATGTTGTCATCTACATCTGTCATCTATAAAGTTCACACTTGAGAACTAGGCAGAATCACAGTACAATAAAATAAAATCTTACCATGTTCTCCGATTTCGTGTTGGCTCACAAAGCTGTCCTAGGTGATAAGTTGGACACCCCCTGCATCTCGCTATCTTCATGGGCCGGTTTCCTATCTGTAGATAGGGCTATTAGCAAGGCCTCTGGGAAGGTGAGATAGCAGAGCTATAAAGTACATATTTTTGAGGCTTCTTCATGAGAATGAGCACTTTGTCAGATGTGGATGAAGGGCCGTAACCTCAGACACACAGTTTACAGCTGCCGCGCGCGCGAAGCTCCGGATAGCAGCAGTGCAGTGTCCCGAGGCGAGAGCCCTCTTCCCTCAGCCTTCCAGTTTCCTCTTCTGCAAAGCCAGGGAGCATTGGGCAAGATCTTCGCCAGATGCCTGACATTCTACACACCTAGAGCATGCCTCGGAGCACAGGCTCTGCTGAGGACCAGCAGCAGGAAGGAGCGTGCTGTGTAGGGTGGGGGATGACTTCTGGCCTCACTGGTTTTGTTCCTGAGCCCCGCTCTGGAGTACCCTGCAGGCTTACTCCCTTGCCTGGCCGGTCCCCACCTGGAGTTTGGAGCCCCAGGCTCTGCGTTCCAAACTCAGACCCCAGAACCATCTCTGTTTCTGCACGCACATGGCACATGAACAGACTGGAAGGACACAGGATGGTTAGCTCGGCCCTGAGCACAGATGGTATTCAAATTCACGACACCAGCAGCATTTTCTATAAAGAAATCCATTGCTATGAATGCTAGTTAATTAAAAAAATAAATAAAATAAAAGTCAATTAAAAGAATCTTGTCTGTTGCTTTCTTCTTGCTTCTTCCACTTTGAAGGAAGGCCAAGGCTGGGAGTGTGTGTGAGGTCACAGGTTCTGTTCCACCACCACCGCACCACCCCACCCCACAAATGCAAAGTAAGCCAAGGGTGACAGTGTATAGTAGAGGCAGGAGGATCACTGTATGCTTGGGGCCAGTCAGGGCTATTTAGTGAAACCAAGTAAATAAAACAGTCTTGCCTAGAGATATCTCAAATCCCTCCTTGGCCTAGATGAAAATCCTTGGATATCTGGTTTTTTGTTACTGTTGTTCTGAGAGGACATTGAAGAAAGATGTTCTCAAGTTTCCCCTCTGAAAAATAATTCCCACAAACCACACACACTTACCTGACAGACAAATATACACAGAGAGAGACACACACAAATATACTTTCTCTCAATGTGTACATATATGCACACATATACATGTAGACACACACATATGAAGATCACATGCACACACGTGTTATCAAGATGCAACGATGTCTTCCAACTCTTTCCTCCTTGGGTCTTTACTCTGAGAAATGTGTATTCAGCTATATGGCTGGGAGCTGTGGTTTGAGTGTGTGAGCACTGGGAATCAATCACAGACAGGCCTTTACCCTGGGGACTTTGGAGGGAAATCCCTAAACCTGACTCCATCTAAATTCTGCCTTCAAGTGTCCTGGAGCCTTAAGGATAGGAAGGCTGCAATACCAGAGTTTGACCTCAAGATGGCAAACTAACGCTAGGAGTTTGCTTGTAAGTCATTTCCGTTAAAGTGTGGGGAGTCACAAGCATTCCTGCCCACATCGCAGCTTCCCTCCCTTCTTTCTCTTTTTTTTCTTTCAGCTTTCTTCTTCTTCTTCTTCTCTCTCTCTGTCTCTATCTCTCTCTCTCTCCTTCCTTTTTTTTCTTTTACTTTTTTTCTTTCTTTCTGACATAGGGTCTGATTACATAAAAAAGCTGGCCTCCGGCTCACAGAGATCTGCTGCCTCTGCTTCCCCATTTTAGGGTTAAAGGTGTGTGCCGCCATGCCTGGCTCTTTCCTTTGGCACATTCATTACATAGCCTAGGCTAGCCTTTAGCATGGAACAATTCTCCTGCCTTTGTCCTGAGTATGAGCATAGGAACAGGTAGCACTTGCCTGGGACCACACCATACTTCCTATCTTCAAACCTGGATATGGTTTTGTAGACCTTTGCAATGATCTCAACGCAGTCAAACGAGGCGGTGGCTAGTGGTGGCGCACTGCGCCTTTAATCCCAGCACTCGGGAGGCAGGCAGATTTCTGTGAGCTCAAGGCCAACCTGGTCTACAGCACGAGTTCCAGGACAGCCAGAGCTGCACAGAGAAACTTTGTTTCAAAAAACAAAAACAACAACCAAACAAAAAGAAACAGGGTGAGGCAATTGATACATTGAAGCCCGGCTGGACTATAAAGTCTGCGCACTGCTAGCTCCTCCTTCAGTTCCTTTCTTCCTGTGGTGAGGGGGGGCTCCACCCTGGCCCCACACAATGATCCCTGCGGGCTCCGCAATCTTAGCTGACCAGAGAGGGTGGCCATGGGCACTCCAGGAACCCTCCCGTTTTGTTCAGCTGTGGTTCTGTGATCCCACAGGTGGGAGGCTTGTCTGGTCTTGTACGTGCTGAATTGAGTGACCCGGTGAGGAAGACGGGTCCGGTTGAGCTCAGTGCAAGACTAGTGTTCAGGATGAGGAAGACCTTAAGAAAGAAAGAGAAGAGAGGAGAGAGAGAGAGATGGGGCGCGGGGAGTAAGCCCTGGAGGTTGACAACCCAAACCCTAGGAGTCTGGCTGAGAACAGTTTCATTCCTTCACCCATCATTCCCACCTCCTCCCCATCGTGTCTGCTAAACACTCAGCGCAGTTAATTGTGATATAAAGTCAGCCTTACAGAGGCCGGAAAAAAGTCTCAGTGGTCAGAGTATTGGCTGCTCTTCCACAGGACCTGGGTTCAATTCCTAGCACCCACAACTATCTGTAACTCCAGTTCCAGAAGATCTGACGACCCTTTCCTGGCCTCTTCTGGCATTTTACATACGTGGTGCACAGATATACATCCAGACAAAACACTCATACATATAAAAGAAATAATAGATAATTTAAAAAGACAAGAAGTCAATGTTACCAGTATCCTCAAGGCATCTCAAATACCAGAAACAATCACACTAATAAAGCAAGACTAGGCCTGGATGAACTTCAGACCCCAGGAGATGGCAGGTAATACATAAAAGGCAAATCAGATTTTTTACAATTCTGTCATTGAAAAAGCTGACGACCCACTGAGAAGAAAGACAAACCCAGTGTCCATTAAACTCCATTTGAGATAGTTTTATGTGTGAACAAAGTGTTCACTGATTAATCTCTGATTCCCCACCTCCCCAGTTTTCTGACCACTTCAGCATCATCAGGTGACTATGTTTGCATGTGTGTGTCCTCTCAGCAGAGACAAAGAAGGGCAGGGGGAAGGCCGGATATTGTTATGCAAACCCAACTTTCCAGACCCTTCCCAGGGATTAGGGTTGGATGACTCAGTCCTTCCCCTGACTCGGTTTTGATTTGAGATGTGTCAGGCAAGCCTGGAGGAAGTGACAGGCCAGGGACAGAAGACTAGATGGGAATTAGTCAGAAGTAGAGAGCAGAGCCATCACATTCCAGGCGGTAAGGGTCTGAGGCCAGTCCTGAGCAGGACTGAGTTGTAGAGTGTGAGCCTGGAGTCCGGAGAGGCCCAGAGGGCAGAAAGGAGGCTGTGTAAACCGGGCTGAGGAGTAAGTCTTCCTCAGTAGTGTGAAATGGGTTTGAACAAGGGACACACCTGACCATTCTAGCAAGATTTCTGCGGCTTTACTGTGAAAGCCAGTTCTGGTGGGTGTCGGGGAGATAGTCACAGGCTCTCTGTGGGATGGGAAGATGGCCTGGCCCAGGGTACAAAGCAAGGAAGAAGATAGATGTGAGGCACCCTGGGACTCAGAACTACCCACTGGCATGCTGGCTGTGGTGGGGGAGGGGGCAAGGAGGAGGCAGCTTGGGCATCTGACAGAAGAGTGGGGACAGAAACCCTGAGGAACACTGGGAGTGAATGGAGGCCGGAGGAGACAGTGGGTTTCTTTTTGGATGTACTAAACATGGTTCACCCAAGAGACCAATCACAGTAATGCCATACAGGCAACGGATCTGTGAGGTGGACAGGCTCCAAAGTCACAGAGAAACCCTGTCTGAAAAGAACAAAAACCAAAAAAACTGTCCTTTGACCTCCACAGTTGTACACACACACAGACACACACATACATGCACACTCATATACACACATGCACACACAGACATGCACAAATGCATGCACAGCATACACACACCGACACGCACACACACACGGCATACATACACACATGCACACACAATACACACACATGCACACACAAATGCACAGACACGCACACATGCACACACAGCATACATATACATAGTCACATACCCATGTACACACACATACACAGAGTTACACACAGACACACACACACAAACACAGACATGCACACATAATACACACAGACACGACACATGCACACATGCACACACACACTTTTTTTTAATTAAGGAAAATAAAAAATAATGGAGGCTCCTTGAGTCTGTTCTATTTCCCTTCCCGTTTCTGCATGAAAACCCTCCTGCGGAAGCGACTTGAGGGACGAAGGGCTTATTTTAGCCCAGGGTTCCAGGTTCCGATCATCACATCAGTGAGGTCACAGCAAGCAGGGCGTGAAGCACTGGTCGAGTCCACAGTCAAGGAGGGGAAGTTGAATGCACGCCCACTGCTCAGCTCTCACTTTCTCCTCTGCTATCCAGTCCAGAACCCCAAACCAGGGAATGACATCACACACAGTGGGTTGGGCTTTCCTATATCAGCTAAGGCCATTAAGACCTCAAACACCCCACAGGTCAACTGATCTAGACAACCCCTCGTTGAGACTGTTTCCAGGTGATTCTAGACTGTGTCAAATTGACTTTTAAACCTATCCACCACAAGGGGGATGGACAGAAGCCAGCCTGAGAAGGAAGAAATAGAGACGGGGTATAGAGGGATTTGTGTCTAAAGGGAAGCAAAGAAATGGGGCGCAGGATGAGAAGTGTTGGAACGTTGGACAGTTTGGTCTTTAGAACCATGATACAGGCCGAGGAGTCAGAGCAACAGATGACCAGGGTCCTGGAGAGGGCCAAAAACTGGACCTGGGTTCTAGCACAGACCCAGCAGCTCCCAGAGCAGAGTGTGCTTCCTAATAAACCAGGAGGAAGACCGCCCCAGGGCACAGGCTGGGGTGGTCACCTGACCTGGGGGTCAGAATCACCATGACATGCTCACCTCTGGGACCTGCAACAGCTACCAAGAGATGGGTTGCCTAGGCCGCAGCTCCCTGCCAAGGCCATGCCCACCGGCTCACAGGTCAGCAACTTAGGCCACTTCCTCCTGAAGGTACTTCCTGGGAGCTTCACCCAACAGTAGCTGAAGAAGGCCTGAAGACACTGTGGTTTCCAAGAAATTCTTTAGCAACCCTTCAGGTTTTGTCTCCACTGAGGATGGGAAACAAAGAACCTAATAGTCCCTTAATCCTGCGCTCTGCCGCCTAGAGCTTTTTTTAGCTACATAAGAAATGGCAGCCACTAGGGCATTTAAAGAAGGGAGGAGGAAGAGGACCCAAGAAGGATTCTCGA
Source organism: Myodes glareolus (assembly GCF_982192425.1). Taxonomy (NCBI): domain Eukaryota; kingdom Metazoa; phylum Chordata; class Mammalia; order Rodentia; family Cricetidae; genus Myodes; species Myodes glareolus. The sequence goes on from NC_142035.1 coordinate 6,457,248, forward strand.
TGTCGTGTTGTTTGCTGGAGCAGCTTCCGGTGTGCCAGATTTGTCCATCCAGTTTTAGCCGAGTTCTGCTGGGCACCAAGCAGCGGCAGCTGTTCCCAGCTGTGGCATTGCCACTGGGAGGAGTAAACCACAGGGTCCCAGAGACACACTGGGTGCTCAGACCCTAAGCCATCCAACAGTGAGAACCTGACTCCCCAATGAGTACCTCCTGCCACTTCCAACGAGAAGCACTGCATGCTGTTTCTGCCCATGCAAAAGGCCAGATCAGACCAGATTAGAAACACATAAATGCAAGTTTATTGGGCATAGCTCTCCTGCAAATCCATGGGTCCCAGAGAAGGGGCCAGAGAAGTCAAGAACCCAGGCTAAGGCAGGAGATTTTATGAACCTTAGGCCATGGATGATAATGTGGCAGTCAGGAGGTGAGACTGTGCGCAAGTATGGTCAAAGCTAGGTCCCTGGGCAGGCACTTGGTTGCCACTCCCTTGTTCAGAGTTTTCTCAGAGCTCTGCCAGGGTTGGGGGAAGCAGGGCAGACAGAGTTTCCCAGCTTGGGCAAGCGGGAACAGGGATGCCAACCGAACACTGCTCACCAATGTTTACCCAGTCTGGGAAATGGGCCCATGACAGGACTTAATATATGTAGTTCTTGCTTATATTACATATAAGAGTCCTTGCCTAGCATGCGCAAGGCCGTGTGTTCAATCTCCCTCACCATATGAACCAGACATGGTGGCGCATGCCTGTAATTCCGCACTCTGCAGGTGGAGGCAGCAGGGTCAGACACCTAAGGTCATTCTCTGAGTTTGAGGTTCGCCTCAAAGAACAACAAAGCCATGAACAAAACCGGAAAGCCTCCTGGGGTTGTTGCTGCAGTTGAATTAGCTCGCACTCCTAAAGTTCACAGAGAACATCCCAAGTGTTCTTATAATTATTGGCAAGCGATTTCCCTACCTGCCTCATCTCTGTCAACACCTTACACCAGATTAAGGCTTGAATGTACCCCTCAAAAGTCTGCGTTCTGCAGACTTGATCCCCAAATTATATGTTAATGAGATCTCCAGGTACAACTTTGGAAGGCAACTGGGGTCCCATGAAGTGAGGTTGAGGTCTCAGTAGTAGCTTTAGTGGCTTTATTTTACTTTTGGTTTTTCAAGACAGGGCTTCTCTGTGTAGCTTTGGCTATCCTAGAACTTCTCTCTTTTCTTTTTCTTTCCCAGTTTCTTTCTAGGAATAGAAAATGCTTTAGGTCGTTCCCTTTACAAATTAGATGTGCTGTGTGGAGCATGGCCTGGGAGAACTCTTCTGTTAGTTCCAGTCAGATCATTAAAGTCGGTCATCTTCACGGCGACAGCCTGTGTCCAGCACAGAACTGGGATGCAATATTAAGTTTGTAATAATTTTTAAACTTAGCTACAGGCAGGTTCTCAGGTCATGGGCAGAAGGCAGTCAGGTTATTTGCCAAATTATCCCATGAATGGCCTCTAATTCAGCTGCTAATTCTCTCCACCCCCAAAACCTCTTGAGTTGGGCATCCTTAGTCCACATGGCCCTCAGCACTACCAATCTTCTGAGATCCTACTAGAATTTCCCTTTAATCTCTACTTACAGTGCCCAACTACTCTTCCAGTTCAGTTTCAAAGTCTGTCTGTCTGTCTGTCTGTCTGTCTCTGTGTGTGTGTGTGTGTGTGTGTGTGTGTGTGTGTGTTTGAGAGGGCTTTTCTGTGTAGCTCTGGCTGTCCTGGAATTCACTCTGTAGACCAGACTGGCCTCAAACTCAGAGATCCACCTGCCTCTGCCTCTTGGGTGCTGGGATTAAAGACATGTGCCACCACCACCTGGCATTTTTCCAGTCTCTTTTATTCTTCCGAAAGCTAACATGGTCAGCTTTTTTACAGCAACACCCCACTCCTGGTCTGCATAGTGACACCCCACTCCTGGTCTATACAGTGACACCCCACTCCTGGTCTGTACAGTGACACCCCACTCCTGGTCTATACAGTGACACCCCACTCCTGGTCTATACAGTGATACCCCACTCCTGGTCTGTACAGTGACACCCCACTCCTGTTCTGTACAGTGACACCCCACTCCTGGTCTATACAGTGACACCCCACTCCTGGTCTGTACAGTGACACCCCACTCCTGGTCTATACAGTGACACCTCACTCCTGGTCTGTACAGTGACACCCCACTCCTGGTCTATACAGTGACACCCCACTCCTGGTCTATACAGTGACACCCCACTCCTGGTCTGTATAGTGACACCCCACTCCTGGTCTGTACAGTGACACCCCACTCCTGATCTGTACAGTGACACCCCACTCCTGGTCTATACAGTGACACCCCACTCCTGGTCTGTACAGTGACACCCCACTCCTGGTCTGTACAGTGACACCCCACTCCTGGTCTGTACAGTGACACCCCACTCCTGGTCTGTACAGTGACTGATGCCCACTCCTGATCTGTACAGTGACACCCCACTCCTGGTCTATACAGTGACACCCCACTCCTGGTCTGTACAGTGACACCCCACTCCTGGTCTGTACAGTGACACCCCACTCCTGGTCTGTACAGTGACTGATGCCCACTCCTGGTCTATACAGTGACACCCCACTCCTGGTCTATACAGTGACACCCCACTCCTGGTCTATACAGTGACACCCCACTCCTGGTCTGTACAGTGACACCCCACTCCTGTTCTGTACAGTGACACCCACACCTGGCCCTTGCAATGATGCCCACTCCTGGTCTTTGCAGCAACACCCCACTCCTGGTCTTTATAGGATGCCCCATTCCTGGTACCAATATTCTGCATCAGTTTCTTTTCTGTTGCCATGATAAAATACTATGAACAAAGGCAGCTTAAAAAGAGGGAGTTTGCCAGGTGGTGGTGGCACAGGCCTTTAATCAGCACTAGGGAGACTGGGGCAGTCTGTGAGTTTGAGGTCAGTCTGGTCTATGGAGTGAGTTCCAAGATAGTCAGAGATGTTACACAGAGATGCTAAGAGCTGGAGAGTCGGCTCGTCAGTTAAGAGCAGTGACTGCTCTTCCAGAAGACTCAGGTTCTAATCCCAGCAACCATTTGGCAGAGGCAATGGTCTTAACTCTAGTTCCAGGGGATCTGGCCTCCTCAGGCACTGCATGCATATGGTATACAGTCATGTATGCAGGCAAATCACGCACATAAAGTAAAAATAAAATACAGACATTAAACTGAGTGTAGTGATATACACCTATAATTCTAGAACTCAGGAGATGGAGGCAGGAAGACCAGAAATTCAAGGCCATTCTCATTTATATATTGAGTTGGAGACCAGCCTGGGCTACATGAAACCATGTCTATAGATAAATAAGACAAAATAGGATGGAATAAAAATAAATATGCATTTTTTTCCCTGTTGATGCTGTCCTGGAGGCCTCACTGCACAGTGTCAGTGTCAGAAGAAGGGGAAGTCACAGATGTTTGGCGTTTCATTTGAGGATGGCCCTGTGGGGCGGGGCTGGAGGCACACAACCTACCTGATCCAGTAGAATCAAGATAGAGGCACAGGGAGACATGGGTGCAAACACACATGTACCTTGCACACTACACACACACGTGCACACTACACACACACGTGTGCGCACACACACACACACAATCTTTCACACTGTACTACAGTCGTTCACACCATCCATAGCTCCAGTCAAGCTTCCTCCCACTAGACATGAAGTCTCTGACTTCAAAGGTGTGACTTGACCGTCTCTTCTACAGCAGTGTGGAAGTGTCCACACAATCACGAATTTGCACTTCAGTGTAAATTTGATGAATGGTTGGGTGTGGGAAAATGTCTGTATTCTGTCAATCATATTTTAATAAAACGCTGATTGGCCAGGCAAGCAGTAAAGATGGGAAAACCAGACAGGAAGTAGAGGTGATGCAATGAGAACAGGAGAATTCTGGGAAGCAGAGAGGTTCCTCTGCCACTCCTGCGCAGACCACTGAAGAGGCAGCATGTAACTTGCCCAGCTGAGAAAGGTACGGAGCCATTATGGCTAACATAGATGAGAATAATGGGTTAATATAAGTTATAAGAGTTAACAAGAAGCCTGACCTAATGGGCCAATCAGTTTATAATCTTATGGAGTCCTGTGTGTGATTTTCTTTGGGCTTGCCAGTTGTGGGGTACTGGGTGGGACAGAAACCCCAACAAGCCAGCCCTCATGCTACAGTTGGGGGCGACCACTCTATTCAGAAACAGCTGCGATTCGATGGCTTGGCCCGCCTGTGGCTGCGATGCTCCGTGGGTTCTTCGTGTTCAGGGAGCTCCAGGAGGGACTCTGCCTGACATGACTCTGCCTGACAGAGCTCCAGGTTCCACGGATCAGAAAACTCAGTATGCGCCGTAAAAATGAAAACAGGCAGAACAGGGACAAGTTCAGGGAGGCCTGAGGGGAGGTGGCAGGGACCAGAGACATCAGCCTGACTGGGGGAGAAGAGGAAGTGAGCTGGGAGGGACCAAGGTGGAGGGACTGTTGGACCCACACTGGTGATGGAGGCAGAGCAGGCGAAGGGCTCTGCAGTTGCTCGGAGCGCGGAGTTAAGAACAGGGAGCATCATCAGGAGCATCAACAGGAGCGTCTCCGCAGAGCCTACATACTGTCCTGAAATCCAAGAGTGAGCTGCCAGGACTTGGGAGGCAAAGACAGGCTGGTCTCCGTGAGTTCGGGACCAGCCTAGTCTATCTACACAGTGAGTTTCAGGCCAACCATGGCTGCATAATAAGGCCCTGTCTCCAAACAAAACAAAGAATGAAAGAACAAAGCCCCCAACCTGCACCACTTCTATTTACTCTTTGGATCTCATCCAAAACCCTAAGTACACGTGCCCTGACCCTCCACAGCGGAGGCAGACCTGGTTTTGATTTCTTTTATTTAACCTTCTGGAGAGGATGCCATGGCTGTCCTATTACATACAGAACAGATAGACTCAAAACCATTTATTTATTTATTTATTTGCCTGCTTGCTTGTTTATCAAAATAGGGTTTCAAGCAGTCCAGGCTAGCCTCAAGCTGCTACAGGCCTCGAACTCCTGATCCTTCTGCCTCTACTTCCCCAGCGCTGGCATTACATGCGTGCCCCACCACCTCTGGTTTGTGCAGTGGTGACAATCAAACCCAGGGCCTTCTGCATGCGAGGCAGGCATCCTCCCAGTTGAGTTTACACCCTAGCACAGGCCACTTTGACCTGTTCTGGTTACCACGTGTCCCATGACTGCAAAAACCAGCCTTGCTCACAGTCAGAAGAGGGGGCAGCTCTTGCTGACCCCACTGAAAGGCATTCTAGCCAATGGTTATGCTCTGAGAAGTTTACAGCTGACCAGGGGCAAGGCTAAGCACCCTTGCCTGAGCTATACCCCCAGCCTGATTTTGTTTAGACAGGGTCTCACTTCATAGCCCAGACTAGCTTAGAACATGAACCAATCCTCCTGTCTCAGCCTCCCAAGTACTGGAATTAGAAGCATGTGACACCATGCACAGCTGAGGTAAGGACCAGCTTCTGGGCTTCCACCATCCTCTTGCTTCAGTTCTCTGGGTAGTGGAGACTCCAGGCTGCTGTGTCCCCGTACCTAGCTTGTCCAGCTTCTCCCCTGTTCAATTTACGACTGGTTCCTCGCCCTGACACACAGTCTCCATTGCCTCCTGTCCCAGCTAAGCAGCTCTCTGGGGCTTCTGTCTGGGGATAGCTGTATTACTGTATTACACACACAGTAGGTGCACTCCCAGCAGACTTGGTTGGTGGTCCCCAACAATATCACACATCGGCACCGTCTCAAATTTGGAATTGAAAATAACAATCGTATCTTCATTCTCCAGTCTTGGCCCATGCAGTTGAAAGCAAGCAGGAGGCGATGTTTGCCTTTGGGGTGCCTCACTCTGGAAACTCCCATCGTAGGTATGAGAGGTCCTTTGGGGTCAGGGGAAGGCACTGGTGACAGTAGCGTTAAGACAACTTGGCAGAAGTCCAAGACGATGGCTGCAAAGCTTCTAATTCCTCTCTAGTAGAGAAAGAAAGGCCATACTTTCCAAAGACAGGCTTCTGCATGGGCCCCAAGGGAGCCCCCTGTCACCTGCAAATCCCTACAGGGCTGCTACCTAAGAAAGTCAAACTGAAGCATCTGACAGAGCCCAGGAACCAGAAAAACTGCTCTCCCGCTCCGGGTTGGAACTGCTTCCTGGATCTTGCCACCTGCGCTCCCCTTACCTCCCTCAGCCCAGCTGGATCTATAATGGCCTCGGGCAGGACAGGAATTCTTTACCCCCAGTAAACCTCTGGAAACTATAATTACGGGGGAGGAGTGGTTTCACGGAGTTCTTGGTGCACAGCTGCTTAGGGCTACAAGCCTTGTAAGCAGGGACCCAGTCACCTGGAACAGGAGACCACCCTTCACTTTAATGTGGGGGCCAAGGGGGTGCACGTCCATTGAAGAACCGATGGACAGATTGCAATGCCTGTTTCCTTGCTAGCCAAACATCACCGGCTGGGCTTGGCAGCGGGTCACACAGGGCTTGGAGTTCCCCAGGAAGCTGCCATGGAAGGGAGGCAACGTGCAGCCCTGAAAAGTGTGTGTGTTGGTTATTTACAGATTTGAAAGATGTTCTGAGCTGCGCCTGAGGCTCACTGGTGGGGCGCTTGTCTGTTTGCTCAAGGCCTTGGGTTCAGTCCTCAATACTGGGAAGAACAAATGTGTTTGGTGGCTGGCAGTGTTGGCAGACCGCCGCCGGGAAGAGCCAGGCAGCAAACTTGGGCTTTGCAGCCCAGATGGTCTCAAGAACAGTAACAAACAACATGCAAACGACACAGCAGACTGATGGAAACAGACGGGCGGCAAAGCCTACAATATTTATTCTTTCCAGCGGGTTGGAGGCTAAGTGTGAGGAACTCTTACTGGCTCCAGGTGGATGGCAAACCACAGGAGGACTAGGCCAGTGTCACCACAGTGAAGGAATGACTGTCCCTGAAGATGGTTCACAGGGTGTTCCCCTGTGAAACTGAGCCGGCCCCAGGGAAAGAGTCCTGTTGTGGGAGGTACCTAGATTTGGGCCTGTGAGACCTTGGGTCTTGAGCCTGTGGCTTGCTCCATCCGGGGCTTTGGCTAGGTATTCAGCAACATCAGATGGCGGTCCGGTCCCTACCTGCAGGCATCTGAGTGGGCATCCCCTGAGGGCCTAGGGAGGCTGGCCGAGCTGTGGTGCTCAGAGGGGAGCAGTCCTGCTGCGCTGCCAAGCTCTTATCCTCTGGTCCCTTAAGACAGTGCTTGGTGTCTGTCCCGCTCCACATCAGTACCCCCTGAACTGGGGTCGCATATGCCTGTGAGCCCCTAACGTGGGTGCTGGGAATTGAACCCAGGTTCCTGTGCAAGGTCAGTCAGGGTTCTTAACCATCAAACCATCTCTCCTGGCGCCCCCCTGCCCCCAGTATTAACTTTCCGTGTCATTCTGAAAAACCATATGACAGAAACGTCTTAGGGGGAGAAGTGCACTTGGGCTCCGGGTTTCAGAAAGACAGAGCTAGTGCTGAGAGTTCCTCGTGGCTCCACGAGGCAGGAAGCAGGGGGAGCCATGGAAACCAGAGTGGCCCTAACCTTCAAAGGCTTAGAGCCTGCTTTCTTCAGTCAGGCCTCACCTCCTAAAAGCTCCACACCCTTCAAAATATCTGGAAATGGAGCATTCAGAACTCAAAACGGGAGCCTTGGAGGGTCATCCTAGACTCAAACAACAGGCCGGGGTTGTAGTTCAGTGGTAGGAACACGGTCCCAGTATGCACAGGTCTCCGAGTTCAGTTCCCCTGTGTCACCCTGAGGGCGGGCAGACTCACAATCCAACACGCCATTCTTATAAGGACGGACACAGACAGACCAACTCCGTGAAGAGAGTGTGCTGTTGAGGAGACCCCCACATGGCCAACAAAGCAGAGACGCTTGGTGGCCTTCTTCCAGAGGCCACCAAGGATGGCTAGACCCTAAGAGAAGGCAGAGAACATCCTAGAACCTTCAGGGGTCGGGAATGTGGCTCAGGTGAGAGGGTGGGTGCTCATCTAGCATGCATTTAGCTCTGACTCCCACCCTTGGTGCTCCATAAGCCAGACTGGCACAACCCCGTAATCCCAGGACTTGGGAGGTAGAGGCCGGAGGATCAAAAGTTCAAGCCTATCCTCAGATACAAAGTGAGTTCAAGGCTAGCCTGGGCTACATGAGACCCTGTTTCAAAAAAAAGTGAGTTCAAGGCTAGCCTGGGCTACATGAGACCCTGTTTCAAAAAAGTGTATGGAGACTATCCGTGGAGTCTATGTAAAACAATGAATTGTTTTATACAAATGACTTAAATGTGAGTATCCTGGGTTTGAGATGTGGGGGGTGGTATTTTAGCCAAAAATGGAGGATGACTCTACTTGGTAAATGCTCTCCAAAATGTAAAAATAAAGTAAGATGAAAATAAAGGAACTGAACATCTGGGTTCAACTTCCTCACACTCAAGCTAAGCCTTGTACTGCTGCGCACTGGGGCTCAGTGGAATGAGCGGGGCTCCTTACAGGTTCCAGAGGGACACTACCTTCTCCTTCAGCTACCCTCCCATGCACCACTGTCACCCAGTGCAGCCACTGCCAGCCCTGGTCCCGTGCCTCACTCCCCCTGCTGACTCAGAGGACAGTTGAGCTGTGGATCTGCCTCTCTGATGGAGACAGTCACGCTGGAGGATTCTCAGAGGCCTGGGTCGGTGGAGAGGGGGCTTTGGGCAGTCTATGCTGGACAGTGGCTGGGAGGGTCAGGCAGGTCTTTGGTGCCTGCTGTACCGAGAGGAGGGGAGGGCAGCTTAGACACAAGAAGAAGCTCAGAGCCATTGTATGACCACTGCAGAGGAAGCAGGGTGATTCAGTCAAGAATGAGTGCACAGCTCGGCAGGGTAAGATGTCTGTGATGCTGGGGTTTAGGAGGCTGGTTTTACATGGTCATGATTTGGAAGCTGGCCAAAAGACCCGCGTGACCACCAGTGAACACGGATAACTAAAATGTAGTTTATCTGTACAGTGGAATATTACCTATCCTTGGAAAGGATGGAGCCTTCCTCCACACTAACATGCTATAGGAAAAAAAAAACATGCTATAGACATAAAGGGCCACATCCTGTGAGAGTCCAGGTGTGAAATGTCAGGACAGTCCAACAGACAGGAAGCAGCCAGTGGCTGGGAGAGACGGTGGAGGAGGGGCTGCTAAGGGGCCAGAGCTTCTCTTTTTCCTCAGAATCCACACAAGGTCTTTCTTCAGACAGATGGTATCTCACATAACATGCCTTGCGTGGGTCAGACAGGGAAGTAGGGAAAACAGGGGCCAGGTGGGATTGGGGGGCAGGTGGGAGGGTGTAAGCCTACAAATGCAGTGTCTTCCAGAGCAAGACACGTGATTACCACAGATAGGGCAGCCAGCGGTCACCCCTTCTATGAGAGTAGAGGGATCCACCATCAGGCCTGTCTGTTTTTAAAATAAAAACAGGACCGGAAGTGCTGTTCCTACATCAGGTAGTTCTCACAAGCAACCACACGTAAATCTAGGTTCAGGGGATCCAAAGACCACCGCTTCTGGTCTCTTCAGGAGTGTAGGCACCCATACTCAGACACACACAGAGACACACACAGAAACACAGAGAGACAGACACACAGGCAGACAGAAACGCACACACACACAAATAATAAAAATAGGCCAGCATGGTGGTGCAGGCCTTTAATCCCACACTTGGGAGGCAGAGGCAGGGCAATCTCTGAGTTCCAGGTCAGCCAGGGCTACAAAGAAAGACTGTCTCAATAATAAACTAACAGCAAGCCTGACTTGGCGGGGCACACCTTCAATCACATAGCCCAGAAAGCAGAGGCAGGCGGATCTTCGTGCATTTGAGGCCAGCTTGGTCTACACAGTGAGTTCCAGGCCAGCCAGGGCTACACAGAGAAATCCCGTCTCAAACAACCATTTTTGTTCTCACGAGTCCGCCTGCCTGCACCTCCCCAGTACTGGTATTGAAGGTGTCTGCTGCTAACTACCCTTCCTTCTCTAGCTGTCTGTCCGTCTCTAGCTGTCTGTCCGTCTCCCTTCCTTTAAGCACCCTTACCTCTCTCTAACGGTCCCTTCTATCTTCCTGGCCTCAAGGATTCTACCATGGAACCACAGTCAGTCGAGAATTTGGTTACATGTGTGCATGCATGTGTGTGTGTGTGTGCATGCGCGTGCGTTTCTAAACTGATCTCAGGGTCTGAGGACTGCCAGACAAGCGCTATCCACTCAGATAGGCCCTGTTTCTTACCAATTTTTCCTTTTGGCCCCAGTGAGTGGCACCCAGGACCTCGTGACACTCCAGGCCTTATGTGTTTGCTTACAGTCTCTCTTCCTCAGGAGCGGGAGGCAAGTTTCCTGCAGCTGTTTCACCTCATCCTTGTGGCCCCCACAGTCGCTGAGGGGATGAGCCAATGACTATGGGCTGTGAATGAAGCTATCAAAGCCTGGCTGGTGGATGCCTGTAACTCCAGCAGTTGGTAGCTGGAGGCAGGACGGTCAAGAGTTCAAGGCTCTCCTCAGCTACTCAGCTAATTAGTTTGAGACCATCCACCTCCAGCAAATGTGGAAGCCAGGTGTGGTGACCCACACCTTTAATCCTACCATTCAAGAGGCTGAAGCAGGAGGGTCACAGGTGCCGGGGCAATCTGGGCTACAAAGTGTGTTCCAGTCCAGCCTCATCTCAGAACATAACAAAAGAAAGTCAAGATTTCTATGCATTTTAAATACTGACAGTGAACTTCGGTTTACATATCACGTGATTGTAGTTGTAAGGCCTCCCTCCCCTCAAAGCCCCAGTACAGGCGTTGAAAATGGCTCACTGTTCCAATGGGCTTTGTCTGCCATCTAGTGGCTATAGAAGTAACTGCAAGTCACATGGACTGGCTCTGAAATAATGGACTTTGTTGTGTGCCTGCAGACACCCACTGCTATACTTGATCAGACAACTGTTCCCATGCTCCTGGTGAGAATGCAAGTGAGCACACTCCCTTTAGAGTGTGGGTCCCCCCTCCCCCCCCCCCCCCCCCGTTGGCAAACTTCTCTCCAAAATATTTACATTATGTTCATAAATGTAGCAAAATTACAATTCTGAAGTAGCAACAGAAATAACTTTATGGTTAGGGGTCACCACAGCACGAGGAACTGTATTAAAGGGTGTCAGCATAGGGAGGTTGAGAACCACCTCTCTAGAGGTGATGTGGAAATGTGTTCCCTCTCCCCTCAGAGATGCACCTGCAAGAGGTTGCCTGAGCATTGCACCCTCACCTGCTCCAGACATGTACAAGGTGCTTGTGCTTACAAATGATTAGAAATGCCCTGGGATTCCCCATAGACGGGTGTGGTGGGACATTCAGACACAACCTGCACACACACGGGCAGTCCCAAAGCTGGTTGGAAAAATGAGATGTGTTCTTAGGAAAACTGAGAAGGGAAAGACACGGGCATCCAACAGAGGACCAAGGCATGAGAAAGGCAAACCGATCAGAGCAAAAGAAAAAGACACAGAATGGAGAATGGGAAAAAACTGCCGGGATTGGCTGCCCTCGGGGATGTGCCTGGGAAGCCACAGAGAGAGGAGAGAGATCGGACCGGACGAGGAAAGAGAGGCACCTCCTCAGGGGCACTTTCTCCAAACCTTTGATTCCTGGAGGCTTGGTAACAGCCCACATGACCCCACTCACAGTAAGTACATAGATAGTCAGCAGAGGCTTGTAGAAGTGGGGTCCAAGACGGAAGGGAGACACAGCCAGAGGGAGCCGCTGCACAGCAAACACACCCAGAGGTTTTATGGTGACTTCTCTCTAGCATGACCGTTGGCCATCTTCCCCAACTCAGAGCTCCCCTTTTCCTGAGAGAAGGTGGAACTGAAGTTCCACCCTCAGTGCACACTGCTCCTGCTGAGCCATCCCAACCCACCCACAGATGATCCCTGATCACTTTGGGAGTCTCAACCATCCCAATTCACCCGCAAATGATCTCTGGTCACTCTGAGAGTCCCGTACGTTTCTGGAACTGGGTGCTAAGGGGAAGATGAGGACCTGAGACACAAGCCCTGTTATGAGTCAGAGTATTGCCACGCTTGCCTGTAGAGGGAACGGGCAAACAAGAAGAGGTCCCGAGGAAGCATCTGCAGAGGACGCTGGTGTGCTGAGAGGCAGAGGGGCTCCTCCCCGACACTCCAGGAGAGTTCGCTGGGACTGGCAGCTGAGTGGAGCCCAGAATGGCAGCCAGGTCAGCTGTAGAAAAGCCTGGGGGTTGAGGGGGGGACGGTGCAAAAGTCCTACTGCAGAAATGAGCTTGTCTGAGCATAGTCAGGAGGAGACTGGTCTCAGAGCTAGGAGACCAGAGTCCCTCAGGGCCTCTCAGGAGGGGACATGGACTGCGATGATACCTGTGGTCCATGAGAGAAAACAGAGAGTTAAATCCAGATGGGAAACCTCCCACACTAGAACAATTCGCATATTGTAATTTGCATATCATAGTTGTTTATTGGGTTTTTTTTTTGTTATTGTTATTTTGGTTTTTGGTTTTTTGAGACAGGGTTTGTTTCTCTGTGTAACAGTCCTGGCTGTCTTGGAACTCATTTTGTAGACTAGGCTGGCCTTGAACTCATAGAGATTCACTTGCTTCTGCCTTCCAAATGCTGGGATTAAATGTGTGCACCTCCACCACCTGGCTTTGTTCGCTGTTTTATTGTCTGCTTCCCCGAGAATGTACTACAGCATAATGTGAAATTTATAGTGGTATTTTATTTATGTTTTGATAAATAAAGCTTGCCTGAAAATCAGAGAGCAAAACTAGAGGCCAAGCAGTGGTGGCCACACCTTTAACCCCAGCACTGGAGGGAATATAAAATGAGAGGGGAGAGAGGCTTAGGCTGCTTAGTCTGCTGTTGCCCAACCCTGGTAGAGGTAAGACTTCTCTAGTGCCTTGGCTGCTTTGCTTTTCTGGCTTTCAAGTTAAACCCTAATATCTGACTCTGGGTTTTATTATTCATGGTACAGAAATTGCTACTAAAATGCTCACCATGAACTCAAAGGTTTTTAAAAAATTATACTGGCCAGGGATGGTGGTGCACATCTTTAGTCCCATCACTTGGGGGACAGGTAGGGAGATCACAGTGAGTTCAAGGCCAGCCTGGCCTACAGAGTCAGCCCTTGTCTCAAAAACAGCAAAACAGATATACTGGCCCAAAGGCTAGTCCAGTCATGTGACTCAGCCGGTGCCCGTGAGCATCTCTGCCAAGGAATGAGAATGTCCGCACAGAACCTGCCTGTGCATAGCCCTCTGTGGCACCTGTCCCTAACAGAGCCCTGGGGATCAAGTCCAACATTCACACATGCCAGGCAAGCACTCAGGCGGCAGCCCGGCTCCAGGATCTGTAATATTTCAGAACAATGAGCAAACTGCAGTGGGTCGAGAGCTTGCCTGAGCGGTTTGTGACCTTGGCTTCAAGGAACAGTTTCTCATACTCAGCCCTTAACTATTTATTTCTGTGGCCCCATTTCTATGGCTCGAGGACCGGAAGAAAGGCAGGGTTAAATGTGCCATGTAGTGTATCAGAGGCAGCCTGTTGCATGTTCCCAGAGATCAGGCTTGTTTTCTATTGTTATGTTATGGTTTCCAACGACAGTCCCTCAGGGGGCAGGGGCTACCCACAAGCCAGAGGTTCCCTATGAAAGGTCCCCAAGTCTGCAGCAGGTATCAGCATCAGCATGTCACTCAAAGCTCTGCTCCTTCTTCCAGGTTCTGACTGGTGGATCCATCCCCGGTTGAGTAGTGAGAGCCCTGGTTTTTTTTTTCTGTGAATTGGGGACCCCTTGGATCCTAGGGGCTGTCTGCCACCTGCCACTTGACATGTCTCTTCATGAAACACTCTTGGGGAAGGCTGTTGATGAGATATTTCGCCATCATCCTCGGGGCACAGGTTAGAGCAAGCTTTCTCCTCTGTTGGATCAGCCAGCTCCGACAAGGGCTCCATTCTGCTGCGGTCATTCTGCCTGCCCTGGTGGCATCGAAGCAACCACTAACGAAATTTCAGTTAACCGGTGTGGCTGGGCTCCATGGAAGGCTTGGACACCCACATGTCATTTTCATGTCACAAGGGATTATTTGCTCTGATTTTTTTCCCCAACCACTTAAAATTATAAAGGCAATGAATAGCTTCCAAAGCCACACAAAACCAGACGGCCGGCCAGGTCTGGCCAAGGAGCTGTGTACCTTGGCAGGTGTGGCGACTGTGGCGATTGGTGGGAGGACATCTAAAGTCTGCCCTGAATGAGACCTTAAAACCATTAGCCCTCTCAAGATTACCATTCCTTTGCCTGGCTGGATTCCTCAGTGCTGGGAAAATAAGTGTTCGCGTGGACCAGTGCCTCCCGTCTTCCCATCCCGTAGGCTACAGTAAGCAAAAGCTGGCTCAGCTAAGGGCATTCACAAGGAGGCTCACCACGGCCTGCAAGTCCAGTCCCGGGGAACTGGTGCCCTCTTCTGCCCTCTGAGGGCTCCTGCATGCCTATGGTGTACACACGGACAAGCAGGTACAAATATATCCATAGAAGTACATTTTAAAAAGACTAATTTGACAGGCCTTGTTTAGTTTGTCTGTGTCTTAAACCCAAAGTCACAGAGGGCATCTCCTGGCATCCCTAAACATACCCCGCTGAGTTTGAACTTGAGACCCTTGTGCAAGTGCTGGCCCCTAAACCAGTGTTGGAACTGAAGACATAGGCTGTTACACCCAGCTGTCTCCCTACAAACCCAGCTATCACGGGAGCCACTGCTAGTTTACTAGAAGAAGAAGCTTGCAACACCTCAGGTCTGTGGGATGGAATTGAATAAAAAGATTTTCCTGGCTGTCAGAATAGCAGATGATTCGAGAACTCTCTCCTGACTGAATCACCATCATTTAAAACCCATAATTAAAGTTAGACTCCGTATTGGAATGAATCATGTTGAACCAGGTATTTGCAGATAGTATAGAGAAACCAAGTGTGCACGGGAAAATGATGTCTGCACCTGCTCCAGAGCCTGGCCGACCCCAGGCCCAGAGACCTGTATTAGGAGCACCCTTGAGCAGGGACTGTGGAGGACCAGAGAAAAGGAAAACAGTAACGGCTCCCAGGGCTACTGGGACCTGCCGTCCTGACAAAAGGGGAAGCCAGACGGTGGTGGTGCACGCCTTTAATCCCAGTCCTTGGGAGGCAGAGGCAGGTGGATCTCTGTGAGTTCGAGATCAGCCTGGTCTACAGAGTGGGTTCCGAGACAGCCAGGACTGTTTCACAGAGTAAACCCTGTCTCGAAAAATCAGTGAATCAGTCAAACAAAAAACCAAACCCCAAACCAAAGCGGTGGGGAGCAGAAGGATCTCACGTGGGGGCTCTTTGTTCAGAATAGTCTTTATTATTTGGATACTGTGCCAACACCCGGCTTATCTTCTCTCACACTTTGATAAAAGCCCCCTTCACTCACTCAGAGTCCTCCTCTCCCCATATCTCATATATTGTGACATTATCGCGCGGGTCCATGGGTATCTCTGGGCTATGCAGCCTAGAGCTACTGCTGGCTGCCATGGAGACTTTCAGATTCCGCACCTTGGACACAAATTTCACCAGTTCTATCTCGAGCTGGGTTAAAGTAATGAAAGTGAAATCCTTGCTGGGGGATATATTTTGATTTTTCTTCGGTGGAGAGCGAAACTGACAGCTTCGAAGGCCAGTAGGATTTTGCTCCTGTCGAGAAAGAAATGAGGGTGAATGATCCCAGCGGCTTCAACAGCTCCTTCACCGTTCCAAAAGCTAGGCTCACCTAAGAAGGAACACAATGGCAAACCTAGTCTGGATGTTTGCAGACTCTGACCAATTTGACCTGCCACTTGTTGGTGTAAATAAAGTTTTATTGGCACACAACCAAGCTCAGTTATTTGCACACCATCTGTGGTTGTTGTCAGGCTCAAACGGCAGAGACAATGTGGTTACCACTGAGACGATACAGCCTGCAGAGCTGAAAACGATTTCCAGCTGACCCTTGCTAGGCAGCCTCTGCTCTAGTCAGAATGTCATGTGTTGTGTGTAGTAGACACGTGTATGGGCACACATATACACGGGTTAACGTGTGGAAAATGGCTGTCTTCCTCTACCACTTCTTTATTTCCTGAGACAAGGTCTCTCACTGAATCTGGAACTCCAGAATTCTGCTAGGCTTGCTTTCTAACAGGGTCCTTCTGTCCCTGCCTGCCCCAGCTCTAGGGTTACAGGTGTGTGCTCCCATGCCTGACTTTTATGTGGGTGCTGGGGATTGAACTCAGGTCCTCAAGGTTGCAGGGCAAGTTCTTTTCAGACTGAGCCATCTCCTAGTCCCTGGCCAGTGTCTTGAAATGTAGGCCTCATGTAGGGCTGAACCTGTCCCTCTGATCCCCAGAGAGCTGCTGAGACACTGTGGGAAACACGGGTCACTACTCTTTATCCTAGTATGGGCCTCGAACTTCCTTTACTTGGAATAAAATTTCCTTTGGGTCAGAAATTTGTGATGCGTCAAAAGCAATGTGAATGAAACACGCAGGGGGTGTGTCTGTGAGTCCAGCTCTGTAAGCAGGGCTGACGCGACACGCACCATGAGCTCTCGCATCTACTCTCAATTTGGGAGAACAAACAAAACTTCACAGAAAACCTGTGAGCTGTGTAGTCGGTCATCTCAAACTGTCCCATCCTCTGTGGATGCGGTCACTACTATTGTCACTGAGGAAGCAGATTCACCTAGCTGTCCCCAAGGGACAAAACCTGCGTTCCTGAGACCCACGGCTGTGGCAGGACCACGGCACCCCTTTACCTTATCCTTCTCGCTGTCTCCTCGAAATTTCAGCACCATATATACCATAATGACGAAGAAAAGCCAGAGCCATTTGCTCCCAAGCCAGCTTTGGGAGTGCTCCGGAAGATTCTGTCTAACCCGGAAATGTCCTCCACAAGGCACCTTCCCTGGGCTTTCTTTGGTTTTCTCCCTCAGCGAAGAAAATATGAAGGCGCAGGTGCAAGAGATGCACAGAGACAGAAACAGGAACCATCTCAGCGTCCGCATGGTGAGCAGAGGCTGGGCAGAAAACAGCTCATGGTGGGTCTGTCTGCCGTGGCGCCAGAGAGCCCGGGCCCCTAGTGTTGGACCCTGGTGATGTCACAGAGCTGACCAACCCGGCCATTGTGATGCCTTCAGCTTGAGAAGACTGAGGTTCATGGCAAGTAACCTGCCTGGCGGAACTTCCAGGGAGGAGAAACTTCTAGAAGACAAGGAAGCTGTCTCCTTGCCAGAATGTTTTTTTGTTTGTTTTTCTAAGCTTGGCACACTGTTAGGAGAGACCATCATCTATTTTTGGTTACATTTATTTGATGCAGATATTGTGGTGAGCAGCAGATACACTGTGCCCCACGGAGCTGGGTTCAGTAAGAAATAAGGGTAACTACCCTCTGCTGCTGGTTAGGGGTCATGGACTGTTCCTTTGGTCTGTACCATTGGCATTATGGGAATGGGGATTTTCTTTGGCCTGACTCATCAGCATTTTGACTGTCATCCAAGGGGCTGGGAGATGGCTTAGCGGTGAAGTGTTTGCTATGTAACTGTAAGGGCCCAGTTTAGCACCCAGCATAAGAAAGCTGGGTGCTGTGGTGCACTTACAATTGCAGGGCTGGGGAGGTAGGGACCGGCCAAGCCTGGGCTTCCTGGCCACCCAGTCTAAGTGCTTGCGGCGTTCTGGGCCAGTGAGAGATGATCCAAGTGGACCACATCTGAGAGACAGTACCCAAGGCTGACCTCTGGTCTCCGTGTGCTCACATAAGCACCTGTGCGTGTGTGCGCATGCGTGTAGCCCATGCAGCACAAGGCCCACACCTGGCCCTCCTAGGTCACAAGGAGGGATCTTGTTCAGAGCGACCCGAGGGGCGACTTTCTGCTCACACTCTCGCTGCCTCCAACCGTGACACAGGTTGTATAGACTCATCCGTCAAGGGGCCAGTGACTAAGTGAGCCACAGGGACATTCCCCTAGGACACAGCTTTGGCTTCTGTGGGGCTCCTACCAGCTCAGGTTTGGAGAGATGCAGGCCTTATTGCTGGGTTAGGAACTAGGCTGCATGCTCCGTGAAGCTCCTCTCCTTCCAGCTACAGGGGCCTCCAGGAGCAGATGGCCCTGGCCCTTAGGGCTGTGGGCCAGGGGTTCAGTGCTGCCTGTTTGGAGACTCAGCCTTGGCAGGCCCTGAGCAAGATCTGGAAAACTACAGTGGTGGTCTTGCAGGGGTGAGGTATTCATGTCTGCAAGGCCTGCTTTTGAAGTCAGCTCTGGCATTTGGTAGCTGTTTGGTGATACCGTATGGGAAGACAGGCTTGATTTGCACCAGATGGCTCCATACAACACAGCTCACCACAGCTGGCACACTGGATTTCAGCTATCCGGAAACATTGATGTGTACCTGAGGGGAGGAATCCCTGAATTCCCTTTCCCTCAGTGTGTTCACAGGACCAGGGGAAGGCCAGGCACAGGTGGTGGGTGGAGCTGAGAGTGGAGCTCAGGGCCAGGGTGCCAGAGAGGGGCTGGCTCTTCAGTCTGGTGCTGCAGGGCTTCTCATAGGGAAGCTCAACAAGCGGCTCACCTGCCCTCAGGGAGGCCATGCCTTCCCTAACCATAAGGGCTGGGGAAGGACCTCAAGGGTCCCCTCTGGGGCTGGGCAAGGGAGGAGCCACAGAGCCCAGACAGAAATCGTGGAAAGTTCTGAGGCTAGAGGCCTGGAGACACCAAAGTTTCAAGGCTGAGAAATGTGAAAGTGGTTTTCAAAAGTCATCAAACAACTTAAAGGCTGTAATTAATAAAACATGGCATAAGGGGCTGTTTTCTTTGTAAAGATACAATAAGAAAAAAATATTAGTTCAATGACACTGCTTCCTCTTGCCCTCAATGAAGCCTATTTTTGATAAAAACCCAAACCAAAAATACCCTAGTCAAATAATGAGAATGTTATGAGAATTTTTAAAAAAAGATTTATTAATTATGCATACAGTGTTCTGCCTGCATGTACATCTGCAGGGCCAGAAAAGGGCACCAGATCTCATAGATGGTTGTGAGCCATCATGTGGTTGTTGGGAATTGAACTCAGGACCACTGGGAGAGCAGCCAGTGCTCTTAACCTCCAAGCCATCTCTCCAGTCCTGTTATGAGAATTTAACAGGAGAAAACCCCCTAAAATAGTTTTTCACTATACTACAAATAATTCAGAGAAATGAAACAGCTAATTCAGCTTTGTTTGGGAAAAGCACACAATAAAAATTCATTATTTTTTAAGACATGGTCTCATGTATTCCAGGCTTGCCTAAAACTTGCTAGGGATAGCCTCGAACTTCTCATCCACCTGCTTCCACCTTCCAAATGCTGGGACGACAGGTGCCTGTCACACCTAGATGACGTAGTGCTGGGGATGGAACCCAGGGCTTTGAGTGCCCAGCAGACACTATCGCTGAGCCACATGCTCGGTCCAGGTTAATTCTCAGTGAAAACCTCACATTATATACATGCTGTAATCCAGCACTTGGGAGGCTGAGTCGGGAAGATCCTCAGTGTGAGGTCAGTCAGCTCAGATCTAAAGTGAGGCCCTCTCAAAAAAAAAAAAAAAAAAAAAAAACCAACCAACCAACCAAACAACCAAACAAACAAAAAAACCCACCCAAAACCTCCCAACTATTTCTACAATTTTTAGTGTCTGAGTACGAAGGTCACATGTCCCAGGTTCCCTGCGACAATGCTCATTTCACAGCTTATCCTGTTTGCCCACGACTACACCCTCCTAACTGTCCCAGAATAAACCTCAAGTGTCCTCCGGGCCAGAGGGCAGTGGGGCAGGTAGGTGCTAGTCTCTGGGTTGTTTGCTAAGGCAAGGTCTTGCTATGTAACCTAGGCCAGCTTTGACATCTCAGTGACCTTCCTGCCTGAGCCTGAGGACTTCTATTATAGACATGCTACCATGCTTGGTTTGGGAGTAGGGGCTTTAGTGTTTCTGTTGTTGCATGTTTGCAGGCATACAGCATACAGGGGAACCCCACATCATACGTGAAGCCCAAGGTTGACACTGGGCATCTTAGCTGCACTGCATTCTGGTTACTGAGACAGGTTCTCCCCTGAACCCTGAGCCTGTGAGCACCCTGCCTAGGGGACCCATATCTGCTATACAAGGGCTGGGACCACAGGTCATGGTGCTCACCTGCTTAAGGTTCTGGGGATCCAAAGTTTAGTTCCCAAGTGTACATGGCAAGTGCTTATCTACTGAGTGAACTATCTGCCTGGCGCAGGAGCAGGGCTTTTGAAGTGGCCCATGGAGGCAGTTCTGTCCTGCTCCCATGAGCAGTTTCATAGAGGGTTCAACTACAACTGTGAAGGTGGAAAAGGTGCCATTCCTGTCTGCCCCTGTCACTTTGATGGCTGTCATTTTCTTACCAAGATAGAAGAGGAAGAGAGAGGAGAAAGGAGACAAAAGGGCTTTATTGTGTACTACTCAGTGGTGTCTGGATTCTTCTTTGATGTCCTCGTATCAGAAGAAGCCACCAGGAGCAAGGGCTGACAGCTGGAAGTCTGTCCTAAGCTAAACTCAGAGTCATTACTTCCTTGACCAATTACAACTTTAGAAAATGAGCCGACTTCAATGTAGTAAGCAGAGTCGCCAGGCTAAGCAAGATGTACAGCCTGTGGGGAGGCCGTGGTTATGCTGCAAGGCTCCTCACCCTCCCTGGGACCCACACACCTCATGGCGAGTGACCACACAGGTCGAAGATCGGAGAGGACAGCTTTATAGTATGGTGACACATCAGGCAGCGTGGCACAGGCCACAGGGGACGAGCCCTGCGGGGAGGGGCTGCGGTCCTGCTTTAGAAGCAGTAGGACGTGTGGGTGACCCAGTGGGCAGACTCCTCCTTGGAGCGCTTGGCAGAGCTGTGGCTTGTAAAGATGGACTTGTAGGTTTCGGATTCGTCACTGTTCGCGATGGACCTCTTCAGGGCTCCGCATGGGGCTTTCCCAGCTTTCCCGTTAGTTGCTAGAAAACAAAGACAAAATCTGTAAGGCTGGGACTAAAGATCACTCCAACATCAACTTTTTTGTTTTGTTTTTATTTTATGAGACACAGTTTCTCTGTATAGCCCTGGCTGTCCTGGAACTCACTCTGTAGACCAGGTTGGCCTTCAATTCCCACTTGTCTCTGCCTCCTGACTGCTGGGATTAAAGATGTGAGCCACAACCACCGGGCCAAACATTGGATTTTTAAAGGGAACAAGTCATGCATAACATTTTCCCAATCTCCCAGCATTTTGCTGCTCTACTGTAGAAAGCTGAAGCACAGGACATCTTCAAACTCAATGCGAGGCCAAGAGAGCCAGGATTACGGGAACGAGCTGCCATTTTATACAATGCTGCTAGGAGAGCCCAGAGTTCGTGCACACTCCGGAAGCGCTCTATCAACCGAGCTACGTTCCCTGCCCACGATAGAGTGTAGAAAGAAGGAGACGCTTGTTCTTCCTGGCCGCCCAGAGCAGAAATAATCACACAGAAACTGTATTAATTAAAACACTGCTTGGCCCACTAGCACTAACTTCTTATTGGCTAATTTTCACATCTTAATCTAACCCAATTTTAGTAATCTGTGCATCACCATGAGGTTGTGGCTTACCAGCAAAGTTTTAGCATGTCTATCTCCAGCGGCGGATCCATGGCGTCTCTCCGACTCTACCTTCTTCCTCCCAGCATTTTGTCCAGTTTTCCCTGCCCACCTAAGTTCTGCTCTATCATATAGGCCAAGGCAGTTTCTTTATTCATTAACCAATAAAAGCAACACAGACAGAAGGACCTCCCACACCAATATAGTAAATAAATTTAATTATTTGAGATAGAGTCTCACTACGTAGCCCTGGCTGACCCAGAATTCACTATGTAGACCAGTCTGGCCTTGAACTTGGGGTCATTCCTCCTGACTCTGCCTCCCAAGCAGGCCCATGCTACCCATGCCTGGCTAAAAGCACAGACTCTCAATAGTCTCTCCTACAAGCTCGACAGAGCCCTAACCCCTCAAGGCCTTGCTAACACTGTGTGCTGGCACCAAGCTGTCCCCAGCTCCTCAGCACTCGGGCTGAGTCCTCTCAGGTGGGTACTGCACAAAGACAGAGAGGACCCAGGAGTGCCAGTGGCCTGTCCTGATGGAAGGCCAGGGCCCACTGGCCACTGTTTATGTGGGACATAACGCATCTCACTGCCTCTGTGACCTGAGCTTTTCTTCTTGTAAAATAACTGATCTTAGTTTTCTTTGCAGTGCTAGGCAATGAACCCAGGGCCCCATCCATCCTCAACAGGTTCTCCACCACTGAGCTCAGCACCCATCCTCAACAGGTTCTCCACCACTGAGCTCGGCACCCATGCTAAACAGGTTCTCTACCCGGCTGCAGCATCCATGTGAAACAGGTTCGCTACTGAGTTCAGCATCCATGCTAAACAGGTTCTCCACCACTGAGCTACAGCCCCAGCTTCCTTTCTGCATTTTAGTTTGATATAGAATTGTAGTAAGTTGCCCAGGTTGGCCTCAAACTTTTTATCTTCCTGCCTCAGCTCCCGAGTAGCTGGAATGGCAGGCCTGTGTCACCAGACATAGCATAAATATTTACTTTCCTTTTTTGCTTTCCCTTTTTCTCTTTATGTGTTTGTGTATGTATACGTGTGAATCTATGTCACATACGTACATGTGCCTATGGAGACCAGAAGAGGGTGTCAGATCTGGAGATGGAGTTACAAGCAGTTGTTAGCTGTCAGATATGGGTGCTGGGAACAGAATTCGGGTCCTCCACAAGAACAGTACTAGCTCTTAACTGCTGAACCAGATTTCCAGCCCTTGCTTTTTTCTTTTTGAGATAGTCTAGCTGGGCAGTGGTGGAGCACGCCCTTAATCTCAGTACTTGGGAGGTAAAGGCACACATACCTCTCTGAGTTTGAGGCCAGCCTGGTCTACAAAGAGAGTTCCAGGACAGCCAGGGAGACACAGAAAATCCCTGTCTTGAAAAACCAAAAGAGAGAGAGACGGACAGACAGACGGACGGAGACACACACACACACACACACACACACACAGAGAGACAGAGACAGAGACAGAGACGGACTAAGTGCATAGCCCTGGCTGGCCTGGCCCCATAGTTTACCCTGCCTCTGCCACCGCCGCCAGCCTGTTGTAAAGATACTGAGTTTTGGAGCAGCTCGTGCACTTGGCCAGGAGGCAGGAGTAGAGAAAGGACATCTCTATGATGGAACACAGGGACGAGGGAGCTAGGAAGGTTCTGAGCGCCCGGAGCCCTCCACATAGTGTGTCTCTATGTGGCTGCCTGCTGTGGCACCATAACCTTGCTCAGCAGTAAGAAAAAGAGCAGGATTTGTGTTCAGAATCTTTTGGGCAGCAGGGCTCCAGGCTGGAATGTGAGGCTACATTTTAATTCAGAGGACACAGGGAGTCACCTATGAATTACTGGGAAAAGCAAAAGTCTTCTCTTCCCTTGGCTCTGGCTTCCCAACTGTCTCAAGTCTTTACTGGCTCAGTAAGACCCACCTGTATCCCTGGAAGTCAAGATGCTTTTCTTCTCTCTAGGATCAGGGTCCGCCTCTTCAGGCTTGCCAGCCTTCACTTTGGATGGTCCTGCAGAGTCTGGAAAAGACAAAGTCAGCAAAACAAACCTTGAGCCAAAGCAGAGCCAGGCTCTGGTGACGTAGGACACAGCCTACACCCCAATCTCTTGGCGTCTTACCATCTGCAACACCCGACTTGGAGACACACTCGGCTGTCTTCGGTTTCTTTGTTCTCTGTAAGAAGAGAAAAGCTTCTGAAGGCTGTGGTGGTTTCAATGAGACACCCCCCAGAGGCTTTGGCACTGAACACTTGGTCCCCAATGGGTGATGTGTTTGGGAGTTTATGGAACCTTCAGTAAGTGGGGGTATATGAGTGGGGGTGAGCTTTGAGGGTGTACAGCTTCACCCCACTTCCAGTTCACTCTGCTTCTGAGTGTGAATGAAGACTCAGCTTCCTGCTTTGCTGATATGCCTGGAGCAAGCAGCCAAGCCTCGCACCAGGATGGGCTCTCCCTCTGGAACTGTGAGCCACAATAAACCCTTCCTTCTGTAAGTTGCCTTTGGCCATGGTGTTTTAGCACAGCGATAGAACAGTATCTAAGACAGAGGGTATGCTCAGATGGAGTGGACCACAGAGGCAGTGGGCCTGCCTAGGGCCCAGGGTCCTCTCTGATGGCCTGACACGTCTCTCTCAGGATGAGCTGTCTGCAGGCCACAGAGAGCTGCTGATCGGTTCCAGCTCTATAGTCTCAAACTTTTAAATGAAAACAATACATTTCAATGAGTATTCAACGTCAGTCGTTGGGGATGGTGCTCACTGGCACGGCATCCACCTGGTGCTCATGAGGTCCTGAGTTTGAACCCCAACACCATACCATACACACAAAAGGTCAATATTTCCAGTGACCATCGTACACAAAAGGGCAGTTAAACAGCAACATAAACTCTACATGCATGAACATATGCAGAATCCTATGTACTATGGGAACACAGTTTCAAAGCTGTCAAACTGTGATGTTTGTTTAGCTATGAGGCTTGGGGGCTCACACAGAGGAATGTTAGCTGATTTAAACTAGATTATTCTTGTTAGATTTTTAGATGTTGAATTAGTACAATAGTTACTGGTCAATCCTCAAAAGGCTGACCATTGTGCAATGACAGTCAATTGCACAAATGACTAGGACTGTCCATAATTTTCTTTAAAATCTTATTTCCATAAAAACCCAAAAGGGCTCCGAAGAAACACAGCCAAGCTAGGCAGTACACCTGCTGTCCTGCTGTCTCAGCCACTGGGGAGGAGGAGACAAGAAAATCACGTGTTTAACACCAGTAAGTTCAAGGTCAGCCTGGGCATCATGAGACCCTGTATCTAAAATAAAAAGTAAAACAAAATAATTATTTTGGAAGACCCTCATTTCTTACAAACACTGAACAAAAGACCTTTCTTGGTGGTGGCCTTCAATGTGTGATATATATACAATATAATTCAAAGCATTTGAAAAATAAAACCGTAAGAAACTGTTTCACACATGAAATGCACACAAGCAACCGTGTGAGGGCTGATGTCGCCGTGCAGAAGTACCATGCAGAAAGCCGGCATGACTGTGCACGGCCTGTAAATCAGCACTGGCTGGTAGAGACTGGGATCCTGAGAATTTGCTAGTCAGCCAGCCAAGGTGAAGCGGTGGTCTTCTGGCTTAGTGAGAGATGCTGTCTCAAGGTAACTGAGCAGAATGACAGAGATGACCTGAGATACCTTAGCTGCTACTTCTGAGTGTGTGCACACACTAAGTGTCTACACACCCCAAGCACACGAAACAGAACCAGAGGCAGAGTCGGAGGCATGCAGAAACGCTGAGCCCTGTCTGCAGGTAAGAATATTTGGGAAATATTTTGTATCTTGGTAGCAGTATCTAAGCGCACTCACAGAGGCTCTGCTGAGGAGGCTGCAGGGGGATCTAGTCCCACTGGGCTCCGCAGGACTTGGCAGGAAGCCCTGACAGGACAGTCACCCAGGGCTCCCTGCAGCTCTCTAGCTGCTATTTTTAGCACACAACACCCCTCTCTGTGTTTAAAAAAAAAAAAAAAACCAAAAAAAAAAAACAACAGACCAAGGACAGCAAAAACCAAGCAAGTTTGTCCTTAGGCTGCTGTCTCTTGTCAGACACTCTAGGCTTTTCTGAGCTCCTATGATGGCAAGTGCAGAGTAATGTAGAAAAAAGTAATTTACTAAATTTAAAAATTTCGTAATTTAGAATTAACAACTAAAATGCACAAGCAAAGCTCTGCAGTCCCTTCAGTCCCTGCAGATCTAGCCCTGTGGACGACACTGCCTTCCGTCCCTGCAGCCCTAGCCCCGTGGACAACACTGCCTTCCGTCCCTGCAGATCTAGCCCCGTGGACAACACTGCCTTCCGTCCCTGCAGCCCTAGCTCCCTGGACGACACTGCCTTCCATCCCTGCAGTCCCAGCCCTGTGGACGACACTGCCTTCCGTCCCTGCAGCCCTAGCCCCCTGGACGACACTGCCTTCCGTCCCTGCAGCCCTAGCCCCGTCTGTGGATGACACTGGCAGCTGTAGGCCAATTTAATGCCAGCTCCCCCCACCCATGTCCCCACTCTCCCTACTGCTATAGTTACAACACTTCTAGCATTTGCCTTCATAATTTTTGCTTGTTTCAGGGCTGGGGTCAAACCCATGCCTCTGTGAAGGTGTTCTACCACTGAGCCACACTCTGGTCCCTGGGTCTCCAAACCGGCCTCCAACTTTCTCCTGACTCTACCTTAGGAGTACAGGATGACAGGTGTGCCACATCTGGATTTCCACCTTAGTAAAAACAAAGGCTAGGCCCAAGTTTTCCTTGAGCCTAATCTTTCTATTAAAACAAAACAAAACAAAACAAAACAAAAAACTACAGCCCCAATGAATTCCACTGCATTGCATGCCAACTTAAAAAAAAAATCCAGCACCTTCTCCCCCAAGCCTGCTGGGCTACACTGCAGGCAGATTTGCTGGGAAGATGCTGACTTCTATTCTTGCCTTTATGATTATAAAAACAGAGTATAAGTCCTCCTATTTCTTTCTCTGTACTGGGGACAGAACCTAGGATTTCAGGCTCTACTACGGAGCCAGACCCACGGTCCATGTGTGCTCCTTTAAATCAGTACTGCTTTGCCCTGAGGGTTCACTAATGTCATACTCTGTGCAAGTGCTTGACACACAGGTGTCATTTAAAATCTCTCTACACCATCATGAGCTGAGCAGATGAAGACTAATGTAGCCTAGCCCTGAATCCGTTTTTAGAGGCCAGACCTCCTGGGCTGACAAAACTCAGCTATATACCTCCTCCCCAGCCCCAGCGTCTGCTAAGGCAGCAGAATAGCTTGCAGTAGACCCTGGAGCAGAAGTGAAGCCCCCTCATTACCTTCTCCAGCTTGGCCCGCAGCCGCCTCTCCTCCATCCTCTTCTTCAGCAACTCCACGTCCTCCTTGGTGCCATTGAGCGCAATGATGTCATCCTCCCGGAAGGCAGTCCCACACTGGAGGGCAGAAAGCAAGGTCAGTTTGCATGGGAGGGGAGATATGGAGAGTCCTGCTCTTCACTCAGCGCTGGTCTCCAGCCCATGCTAGGCTCCTGCTGCATCTCTGCCTGCGTCTCAGATGAGCTGTTCTCAGTCTTGGCCCAGAGCAACATAGCCCGGTGGGTGCCCCACTCTGGAGGGTTCCGATATAGGTAACTGATAGGGCGGCTCAGGGTGGCAGTGCAGCCCACACTGGTCCGTGCCTGAGAGAAGACCCTGAGCGGAGGACCACCTAAAGTTGCTGCGCTGTGTTGCTGGGGGCAGTGGTCACTCTGTGTGAGCCCGCTCATCCTTCCCCTACCACAATGCTGTGCACCAACAGCACACTATGACAACAGGCCCTAGTCGAGAGCGTAAGTATCTGCTTACTTCTGATATTCTTTCCAGAAACTTCTAAGTATAAGGCTCGACTCTAGACACATCAGGGCAGAACTGTGTCCAAGTATCTAATGGTGTCCTGGAGAGGGGAACAGATACTTGTTAGTGTCCATGTTCACAGAACTGTAACCAAGCAAGTCACCTCCTCAGAGAAGCCACCTGCCACCACACCATTATGTCTCCTGAGAGCGGGGTCCTGGGCCCTGAGCACAGTGCCTAGCACACGGCAGGAAGAGGAACAGCGACGGAGAACAAAGCTCTCCCACCTGAACTGAGGCTTTTGCTCCAGTGTTTCCAGGTCCCCTTGATTAGGCTCCACCTCTCTGTCACTCAGTCCTCCTCAAGGGTAGAGATCTAACCCCAGGACAGAGACCCTCAGTTGGCTGCTCTGTTCCCCAGGGCCTCCACACAGTCTGGAGACAGTTTGCTGTAACATTTGGGAAGAGGACATTGCCATCCTCTGTTAAAAAGCTAATAAACAGGACCCTGTCCTTGAACATGACCCAAGGTCTCGGGCACCTCCCAGCACACAGGACCAAGTCTCCTGCACCCACGGAGGTGAGGAGTGGCTCACTACAAATCCACCTTTGCAGTCAGGTCAGCTCCCCTATCAGGGCTTCCCTGAGGACACACAGAGCCTGAGTTTGTTGCCCTTCAGAGGAATGACCTGAGGGAGGGGAAGCAACCACTGAAGTGGAGGGCTGTGGTTCTCAGCCACCAGGTCAGCAGGGAGGTGGGGAGGCACAGTCTCTGGACAAGTTGTCCCTTGGGAAGTCCTGGGCCAGGGGACACTTGGGTAGAGAATCCCCTGGTGGGGGAGGGAGGCCTTTTCCTTGGAGAGGGAGTGGAAAGGGATCTTTCTGAACTGAGTGAGGTGGGAAGGAAGGCCCAAGGGGCATGGAGGTGCACTCTGGCGTAAATAACCCTCCTGAGGTCAGCAGTGCAGGAGGCAGGACCCTACTTCCCTGCTGGGATTTCAGCTCAAGTTTCTTTCCAAGGGCACCCGACTTCCCTGCTTCGGTGTTTTTTTTGTATGCTTTGTTTTTGTTTTTTGTTTTGAACACCATTGGAGAGGCTGCCAATGTTTTTTCACAATGGAAAAGCTTGACACAGAAACCTGCCAAGTAAAAAAAAAAGACAACTCGAATTTCTTGAGGATGGAGTTTGCAGTCAAAGCATAAGACCGCCATGCCTTAGGGGTTCTATCGCTGTGGTAAACAGCACAGCCAATGCAACTTGTACTCCACCACTGAGGGAAGTTAGGGCAGGACCCCTAGCAGGCAGGAACTGAAGCAGAGGTGGTGGAGGAGGAACCCGCTCACTGCTACTTTCTTCTACCACCCAGGACCCCCTGCCCGGGGGGACACGACCCCCAGTGAACTGGCCCTATTACTGTTATGGAATAGTAATCACCAGTCAAGACAATGCCACACAGGCTGGCCTATCTTCTCAAATAAGGTGTCCTCCTCTAGGCTTATGTCAAGGTGACAACCCAATTGGCACAGGTGGCTTAGTATCCTGAGCAGCGGACCCCAGGACCCACCAGGAGTGACTGTCACCAGGGGTCAGGGCAGTGCTCTCCTGACCACTCTGCATTCAGGAGGTGTAGAGAAAAAGAGACCAGAACTGGAAAAGAGCTGAGCCTTAAAACCTGTTCAGCATTTCTCTCTTTAAACAGGGTCTCACTAAGGAACTCTGGCTACCCTTGGACACTGTGTAGACCAGGCTTGGCCTCAAATTTGTGGCTATCCTCCTGGGAACTCAGGAAGACCTTCCTTGCCCATCCCTCCACCCCTGCTCTTTTCTCCATGGTGATGGCAGCAACATTCTTTGCCTAGAATCATGGCTGTGGCCTGACACTGTACATACACACACCCAGCACGGATTGATTTTGATAACTAAGTCACCTACTGTTTGGAATTTGAGGCTGGAGAAATGGCTCAGAGGTTAAGGGTGCTCACTGCTCCTGCTGAAGACCCAGGTTCAGTCCCCAACACCCATAAGGTGGCTCATTACCTGTAACTCCAATTCCAGGGCACCTGACACTTTCTTCTGACCTGTGGGCACCTACATGCAAGTGGTGCACGTAAACTCATGCAGGCACACATGCATAAGTAATAACTCTTTTTAAAAAATGAGCTATCTTAAGCCTATAATCCCAGCACTAAGGAGAGAGAGGCAGAACCACCATGAGTTCATGGCCAGTCTGAGTCACAGTTTCAGGCCAATGCAGACCCAGCAAAACCTGCCTCAAGAGCAAAAACAAACACAATGAAGCACCCTCTCCCTCTGAACACCTCAGAAGAACCATTCACACTCACTGACATTAGCCGCTCGGACCTCAGCTACACAAGACTGCCCCTCAAGATGCGTAGGTCTCCACCAGGCCACATGACTGTTCTGGTCTTGGGAGGGCATCTTTATACCTGACCACACCTGACCTTGGGATGTGGGGGAGCAGTTCATCCTAAGGGACAAGTAAGACAGATGAAGGCAGCACCAACCACGGCAGCAGCCAGCTCTTCTCCATGGAGGAAGAGCTAGGTCACCTGTGGTGGGAAGAAGGGCATGGCTGATGCGCAGGCTGCAGAGATGGCTTATGGGATTGATCATGTTTTGTTATTAACACCCTTTTCTCCTTTCCTCTCATCCTGAGACAGGCTCTCACTCTAGCCCACGTTAGTCGAGAACTACATAATTTAAGCTGGCCTGGAACTCACAGTAATTCTCCTGCCTTGGCCTTTCAAGTGCTAGAGTAATAAGGCAAGAACTACCATGCTCAGATCTTTTTAAATCTTAAGAAAAGGTCTCACTTGTAGCCCAGGTTAGCCTCCACCATTATGTCATGTACACCATATCTGGCTGCTCTTTCAAGATTCCTGCTAGATAGAAGCAGAGCCTCAGCAGACGGGATCCGAGCCCTGCACACAGACACAGGCTGTACCTCAGTAGACGGGATCCGAGCCCTGCACACAGGCACAAGCGGTACCTGTTCCCCCCCTCAGGGGTAGTAGGCCTGAAGTTCATAGAGACTCTGCTAGCTCCCCCACCAAGGCCTCCTTCTATAGCAGCTACGACAGCCACAAAACACACTTGCGCCTCAGGCCGCCCTACCAGCAGGTGAGGACACAACCCACCCACGCACCCTGCCATCCAGCTTTGGAATCTAGAAACCTAGGTGGGCCCAACCACGGAACAGCACCGACCTCTGCAAGTTGTCCTCTGACCCCCCACTCATACTTAGGGCATGTGCGTGTGTGTGAGTGCACACACACACAGTAATAAGTTAATTAATGAACATGAAAAAAAAAAACAGATCTATCCAGAGTAAACCTAAATACAGACAAGTGTCAGAAAAATTAACTTCCTGAGAATTTTTTGTTGTTTGCTTCTGGTTTTGATATAGGGTCTCGCTATGTCACCTTCACTGGCCTGGAGTTCGTACATAGCCTAGGTTAAATAGGAACTCTGAGATCCTCCTGCCTCAGTCTCCCAATTGCAGAATGCTGGAATTAAAGTGTGTGCTACCATGCCTGGCCTTGAAGAGCATTTTAGGACTGTGCCCCCAATCTTACAAAATATCAGCCAGCTAGCAGCTTTCCCAGTCTGAGAGGGCTGAACGATCTCCCCAGTGTGATGTGTGATGCTGAGGGAGAGGCCGCTGCTTTCAGAGCACGGAGGCTGTACTCTCCTCATCTGGGCTGCGGCTCTGTCTGCAGCTTGCATTGCTGTTTCCTGTCTCCCCCCCTTTCCCTGCTCTTTATTTTCCTGGCAGGTATACAATTCTGGATAATTCTCAGGGATCAGATATAGTAGCTACCTTTTCTACCAACGTGTCAGAATCAACAAGAGTGCATGTCCCAAGGGATGCAAAGGCAACCCAGCCTGCCAGGCAACTCTGAGTAGCAGGAGCCGCAACCATCTGAGTCCGGCAGAGGAGAGGTGGCTGGGCCACCACCTGCCCAGGTTCCCTCCAGGAACAGGAACTGCACCTGGTGAGTGTGTCACTGACGGCGTGGGGAGGGGATGGTGGGGAGCAGGGCAAGCAGGTATAAGTTCTGAAGAGCTGCCTGGGACTGGAAGCACAGAACCAGCGATGGATGACAGGCAGGCATCACTTCCCCTCAAGAACAGTCCCATGGTTTCCGGCTGTAAGCCAAAGAGAACCAGGGTGAACTGTTTCCACAGCAAGTGAGAGATGACACTTCACAGGTGTAAAAAGCCACCGTATATTAACCCTGACTTAGTTAAGTCAGCCTGGAGGTCATGGCTAAAGCCTCAGTTTCTTATCGGTGGTAGTACTGAAAGTGAACTGGTAGCTGAGCTTGTTCTGAGCAGACACCCCAGGAGCAGACACCCCAGAAGCAGACCTCTGCAGACACATGGCTGAACCAGTACACAGGGCTCAGGCGTAAGCACACTGTGAACTAGACACCCAGCTTACTGGACAGTTGGACAGTCTGTGGGTTCAAATCAGCCCAATGAACACAATATGGCTTATAACTGACATTCAGGGTGCTAGGGACACTGTTCTGAGCCCAGGGACAATGAAGATGACAGAAGAGAACCTGCCCTGCTGTGGCTACAGGGACCTGAGGGAACTCTGTCACACCGGGTCTGGGGCCAACCAAATACCAGGCTGGCAACCACCCCAGTCCGTGGAGAAGAAGGGACACTCAGCTAGCCTGGCTCCCCAGTGCCTCCCCAGCCTTCAGGTTGAACACCAGGCACTCACTGTGAGACATGAAACAATGAGCGGGGCTTTGACAGTAAAGCTGGTGGAAACCCTCTGAATGGATCACATGAATAAAAGTCTTGAAAGGAAGAACAGAGCACGTGTAACGGACTGCTAAATAGTAACAGTGAACAGGCTTGTGCTGAAACAGGGGCATCTAAGCAGTTGCACAGCCAGCCCCAGTGTCGGCTGGGCTGAGGACAACGGGAAGGTAGGAAGAAAAATTTAGCTTGCTCTCGTTCACCTACAAAAGGCCAGGGAGTACGCTGCCGTCTACATTAATTACATAAATGGCTGAAGGAGCAGTCCCTGGGGCTGACTACAGCTGAGGCTTATTGGGGCACACTTATCAATGCAGGCAGCGGAGAACCAAGCAGTCCCTGAGCCTTCTCCCTGGCAAATCTACCACACCAGGAGGGGTGCACCAAACCATAGTGTACTGTGTACCTTGTTCAACATTCCCAATCTTTAGCTGGGTGTGGTGACACGTACCCTTAATCCCAGCAAGATCTCTGTGAGTTCAAGGCCAGTCTGGTGTACACAGTGAGTTCCAGGACAGTCAGGACTGTCTGTTACATAGAGAAATCGTGTCTCAAAAAAACAAACCAAACTGAGAAATAAGTAAAAGCCTAAAATGACGAAACAAAGACTCATAAGTGTTGTGAGAGACTTGCCTGGCATCTCCTTCAGCAAGGACTTCTGTTCTGGTGGATTTCTATGCTGGGGGTGGGGGGCTGTTTATTCTGGGGACCAGACCATTAAATGATGAGGCACCAGAGTGGCATGCATATGGAGGGAGGCCTTGCATGCTTTATAAACTCTTGCTAAGGAGACCCTAAGGTTTGATACTTGTGGCAATTGACAGATGTTGACTGTATCTGTGATCCAGCACCCAGGGTAGCGGCTATTTTGTATTTCAAAGCGTGTTAGGTGGTAAGAAACTACATGAAAATCAATGTGCTATTTAAACCACCCACAACAGACAGAGCTCTCAAGGCTGCTCTGCCTGTCCCCAAGTCACATCCAAGGAAAAGAGCTGTGCAGGTCCCATTCGCCATGAGAGAGGACTCGAGCAGCGCTCACGAGCCAGGACTCACAAACAGCAAGACCTCCTGACATCTCGCCTGGACAGTTCTGCTCTCTGAATGCAGGACAAACATGGTATGCAGCAGTTCTCCAGCATGCGCTCTCAGCAAGGCCTGCTGCAGCTGCCTACACATCAACTGTGGACAGGTCACCATGCTGGCATCAGGAGACATTATTACCTGCCTTGATTTTAATCCCTAGAAATAATTCCTCAGCTCACTTCAACAGGCTTAACTTTGCAACCACAAACGCCCTTTCAATTTGTGGTTCAAATCCTTTATGGAAAGATTCAGACACAAAGTAATGGAGAAAGGCGTAAATACAGGAGAATAACTCGCGAGTGTGCTCAGCACTGATAGTCATCAGGGACGCACAGTGAAACCACAGGGAATTGCCCCTTGCAAGCCAATTAGGATGGTTGCCATGGAAATGGAGTGCCACCAACGTGCAGTATAGCGAACTAAACTCTCCTACCTGCTGATGTACTCACCTGGAAAAGCCCAGAGTGAAGCTATATGCCCAACACGTGAGACAGCCATTTCACTAGCCCACGTTCACTTGAGACAAAGACATCTGTCTATACAAAGACTCGTGCACAATGCTTACAGCATCTTTGTAATAATGAGAAGTTGAAAATGATGTAAGAGTTCATCAACAGCTGAAAAAATAAATTGTGCACAACCACACTCAGCAGTGCAAAGGAACTAACGGAAACTGCAATGGGAGGCTGACTCTCAGAATCGTTACCTTAACATGGAAAAGCCACGAATCTTCTGTATCATCCCACCTATATCACATTACAGAATCCAGGGACACAGAAAGACAAACGGCTGCTGAAAGATGGGGTAGTAAGGACACTTAGGGTTGAAAGTTCCCCTGATGTGGTGATAGTTTCAGAGTGTACACCCAGAAAAAATAATCAGATTACACTCAGGAGTGCTGCATGCACCTGCAGGTAGGCAATTTGGGAGCCTGAGACAGGAGGACTGCTCAAATCCATGAGTTCAAGGTCAGCTTGTACAACACAACAACCTCCCATCCCCCCAAAAAAGAAAGAAAGAACCCAATAAACCAGTATCTGTTCAGATAGCATTTTCCCATCTGTCCATCTACCTATCTGGCCATTCACTATCGTCTGAATTTGCTGTGTAGCCAAGGATGACCTTGAACTTCTGCTCTTCCTGTCCCCATCTCCCAGGGCAGAGGTAACAGCTGTGCAACACCACACCTGGTTCAGGCAGGGCTGGGGATGGAGCCCAGGCCTCAGGTATGCCAGGCAGACACTCAAAGCTGAGCTGCATCCACAGCCCCGAGTGATATACAGTTAACATGCTTCAGGAGAGTTGGGGGCAGGTTACCTGACTCTCTAAATGCCCTCTGTTGCTCTTTTAGGACACTGAGAGGAACCATTTCAAGCTATGGTGGTGAGAAGGCACTGAGCTCAAAGCATGAGCCAGTTCCGAACCACAAAGGCTGTTGTGGCATGTGGAGTGATCTGCGCCTTCATCTTCCTTTACTTCGGGAGCCCAGGTCCTGAGGAGGCTGAGGAGGAGCCCGTCCATTTAGCTGTGGTGGAATGTGGCTTCTATCCAGATGAACTGTGCTCAGCTTTATTTGAAGGGAAAAAGGCAGCCCCCCAAATAGCACAATTCTGCAAACCCCCTCACAATTCTGAAATCCTCGCTCATTTGCGCACACCAGGAAACTGCTCCAGGATGGCCTGGGGGCTGCATTTCATAACGAGACCCCTGTCTGCAGAAGAAAGGAACTTCTCTTTGGCGTATATTATAAGTGTTCATAAGGAGCTGGCCATGTTTGTTCGGCTTCTCAGAGCAATTTATGCACCTCAGAATGTCTATTGTGTCCACATTGATGAAAAGGCCCCACAGAAGGTCAAGAGTGCCGTGCAATCCTTTGTGAACTGCTTTGAAAATGTCTTCATTTCATCAAAGACACAGCGGGCAGCTCATGACGGCCCTAAGAGGCTGCAGGCAGAGATTAACTGCATGAGAGACCTTGTCCACTCCACATTCGACTGGCACTATGTC
Organism: Myodes glareolus; assembly: GCF_982192425.1. Lineage (NCBI taxonomy): Eukaryota > Metazoa > Chordata > Mammalia > Rodentia > Cricetidae > Myodes > Myodes glareolus. The sequence goes on from NC_142035.1 coordinate 6,492,785, forward strand.
ATGAATCTCTATGGACAGGAATTCCCAATCAAAACCAACAAAGAAATCATAAGCTACATCAGAACCAAGTGGAAGGGTAAAAACATCACTCCCAGGGTGATCCCACTCCCAAATGCCAACCCCAAGCCAGTCCAGAGTCCCCCAGAGCCTCACCCCAAAGAAAACACCCACACATCTCCAAAGACAAGGCTCAAACAAAAACCACCCCATAACCTGACAGTTTACTCTGGAAGCGCTTACTTCGCACTTACGAGAAAGTTTGTAGGATTCATCTTGACTGACCCCCGTGCAAAACACATGCTGCAGTGGTCCAAAGATGTCCAGAGCCCAGAGATGCACTACTGGGCAACCCTGAACCGACTGAAAGGTAGGATCATTCTGCAATGTGGGTGCCGCTCTGGGAAGAAGCTGTCAGGGGTGGGTTTTTCCTGCTGTCTTGCTGTGGCTTTGTACAGGGCCTGCATCTCACAAGGCCTTCCACCTGGAGAACATAGGTGGCCTCTGGTTCTAGGTGTGTGGAGGTAGGTGTGGGTTCATGCTCCCACCCAACATGAACATCTTAGGCTCATTCTGTGTCTCCTCCAATAGAACCTTTTGGAAATCCTGGGCATAAATGTTTGGAAAATATTTGCATTTTTTTCATCCACTTGGTAAAGTTACTGAATAGTTACTATAGCCTGGCATTGTGCTAAGGGCTTACATCTGTCAGTCACAGTTCCGGGGAGGCAGAGGCAGGGGTTGTTCTGTAATATATCCTGGGCTACAGAGTGAGTTCTTGATTAGAAAACAAAAAGAAAGACAAGACGAAACATAAAGCCCCCCAAAAAAAAAAAAAATGTCTGTGGCAACTCCACCACTTCTGAGGGAACTCTGGTGCCATCCTTTAAGTGGGTTTATTAAGTCATCTTAGAGGGAGGCTGGCTGGTTCCTTTGAAGGGTGCTGCTTCAAGCATGGCTACCTACGTCCATCGATAGATAACACTCTTGCAAACAGGGACCCTGCAGAAATGGTCTTAGATCATTCTGTGGTTTCCTATACCTACTGCAAGTCCTGTTCCCACATCACCTACCAAGGCTGTTAGAGGGAAACGCAGCCCAGGGCCACAGTGTGGTCCTCAGGACCCTTTATACATCCAGTGAGTTTCGAGAGACTCTATCAAAGCTTGCATCCCAGCAGCCAGAACTGCACACTACAGTGCATCCTGATTTTGTCCTCCCACCCCTCAGATGCTCCAGGTGCCACATCAGATGCTGGTTGGGAAGGAAACATCCAAGCCACTAAATGGAGAGCGGAGGAAGGAGATGGTCACAAGGGGTGTACAGGTAAAGAATCAACAGCAGCCTGCCTCTGTGTGCAGAGTGCTGGCATTAAAGATGTGCGCCAGTCACCATGTCTGGTTCATGCAGTGCACAGGGCACCCAAGCAGCTCTCAGAGAGTTCTTGCTGCTGAAGTTCCTTTCTGGTTTGATCTGGTGATTGTCTCTCAGAAACCATAAATTCTCCCTCTCTGGCATCCCAGAGGGAAAGGAGCAATTGTGGGCCTAGTTATGAAATGTCTGCAGGGCCCTGGCTGACAGCAAGCCAGTCTGAACAAACGGTTAGGGCACAGGGAGTTGTAGCGCTCTAGGAGGATAAGGTCCATCCTCCGTCACCCCAGCTCACGCTGGAGGAGTCTGACAGCTTTGGGGGAATCATCATTTCACTGCACTATGCTAATGAGGGAACAGAGGGTCAGTGCTCTGCAGAGTTCAAAAGTGTGGGGGTGTACTCTTGTTGTGGTACAAGTTGCAGGCCACATAGGCTGACTACAGAGAGAGCTGTAGCATGGCACAGCACCCCTTCTGGGGGCTGCCATTTGTCCACAAGCAGCTTCCTAAGCACAGTACCAGCTACCACACAAGGATATCATCCCACTTGACACTGCCCTTGAGTGCAGATCCTGGATTAGGACAGTAAACCCCAAACATCGCACTTGGGTATGGTGTGGACCCTGGATTAGGACAGTAAATCAGACATGCAGAGTAAGTCAGGCTCCCCATGCCCAACTATCTAAAAGACTGACATAAAATAAACAAGTTACGGGGATGGGTGGATGTCAATTCTGATGCCAAAATTCTAAAGGATGAGTAAACACAGTTGTCTTAACAGTGCCAGGCCAGGGGCTGGGCAAAGGTTTAGCTCAGAGGGTTGTTTTTCTGGGGGGTGGGGAGAAAGACTCACTATATAGATCAGGCTGGCCTGGAGCTCAGAGATCTGCCTGTCTCTACTTCCTGGGACTAAAGGCAAATGCCTGGTTAGAAGGGTGCTGCTTTTTTTTTTAAGGTAGACATTGTAATTCAATAGGGAGCTACAATGAGTCACAACAGCACCTCTCTGTGTGTCTCTCTCTGTCTCTGTCTCTCTCTCACACACAAACACGCCCTACTGAGCTACACCACCAGACCCTTGTTCATCTTTTTCTTTAGAGACAGGATTTTGCTATGTAGCTAAGGCTGGCATTAAATCCATGACCCTCCTGTCTCAGCCCACCAAGTGCTGTGATTATAGAAGTGGCCGCATTCTTCACAGCTGTCAGATTCTGATTCCATGATATTTCAGGCATCTCCTTGGCTGTGGGCAGTTCATCAGAAAGGTTCTTCTGAGTGAAGCTTGGTCCAAGAGTAAGTAATGAAAATAGGAATTAGATCCAGGGCTTATCAGGCCCAGACTGGCCTGGTACTAAGTGTGTCCTCAAACTCATGGCAATCCTCATGCCTCAGCCTCCCAAGTGTGGTTTACAGGCAGGAGTCTTCATGCTGGTACAGCAGCGCTATCATGGCTCTTGCCATTTAGAACATTCTCCAAATACTAGCTCAAAGGTGAAATTCCCTTCATTATAAGTTAAAAATCCAGCCTCAGACACCGACATCAGTTACGGGACGCTACTTATTCTGAACTCTGTGCACAGGAGCGCCCCCAGCTGACTCCTGAGGAAGTGTGCACCACTTACTTGTACCCTATTGAACTGGTGGGGAACGGGCAGCTAAATTTCTGTTTCTATCCATAGGCCATGATGCCCAAGACACCTGTGTCTATGGCCTGGGAGACCTGCCTTGGCTCATCCAATCACCAGCTTTGTTTGCCAAGTTTGAGCCGTCCACAGACCCACTGGTGGTGGCATGCCTAGAGAGGTGGCACAGAATCAAAGCCCTGCAGCAGGCTGAGGTCCCCGCAGAGTCACACTGGCAGTTTCCCCAGGAAAGCCACTTCAACAGTCAACCCCACCACTAGGGACACTTCTGTCAGTGTCGCTGTTTCAATTCCTGGATGCGAATTAGTTAAAAACCAATGCAGAAATGTGCTCGTGGCCAGACTTCCCTACTGACCGTGGCCAGGAAGAGATCATACGAGGAAAATAACCGAGGCTGTGGCTGGGAGTACAGATCAGAACCTGGAAGGTTGAGCACTCCAGTGAGCAGCTGCTGAAGGCTGCATTTCTTTACCGGATGAATCCAGTTCAGGAGGTCTTGTTCTGAGGGCCTGGAGATGTTGTGTAAGAGGCACTACACAGAACAATGCCCCACCCAGAAGAAAACCATGCTTCTCTAGAGCTATCCCTGTTCACTAAGAATAGTATAACTTTGTTCTAGAAAATTCCAGGAAAACCACCTAGGGGACTCATTCTCTGGGTAAAATGAATTATCCCACAGAGGGAAACAGAGCTTAAGAGTGCTGCCTGAAGTCTGTGCAGTCTTGGCCTGCCATGACGGCTGCCATGATGGCTGGCCCACGATGGCACTGGCCAAAGCCACCACCACAGGGGCTGCTGGACAGAAGTGTGGAAGGAGATGGAAGAGCCACTCTTGACTTTTAATTAGTTTTTCAAGCCAGTTAATTCATGTGGCAAACAGTCAACACTCTGGGTGTACCAGCTGAAGGCACGAATGGCCCCAGCCATCCTGAGTCACACATGCAGGTCCTTCCTTCCTAAGTCCCCAACTCTTCTATTGCCGCTGTTATGGGAGACTTTTATATGTATTCTTTCCCTAACAATGTCCTCAGTGACATAAAGACTGACATGTTCAACTGCTGTGGGAATTTGGTCTGACAGCCAGTTATATGAAGAGGCTTGGCCCAATGGGCGTGGTCTTCTCTAGAGATAGTGACCCGATAAAACCCCAGGGGGAAGGGTCACAGGGGCTCTAAAGACTGTGGAGGGCTTGCTGGTGCTGGTAGCTGAGGCTTGGTAGCCTTCCCCGGACCCCAGTTGTCCTTGGGATCAGAAGGATTAGCAGTTGAAGCAGCAGCAGGTTGCAGCCTCCTTCTGTATTGTGACTGTGATCTGTATTTTGTACCTGTTTAATAAACCTGACTTAATCACAGAGCTCCCTCCCTTATTACCCTGCCTGACCGAATTCCAACAACATTCAACTATTGTCCGTGTATGGATGTGTTGCCTGTAGGTATGCGTGTATACCACATGCCCATGGCTCCCCTGGAACGGGAGTTACAAATGGTTGCCAGACACCATGGGGTGCAGGGAACTGAACTCAGGACCTCTGTAAGAACAACTAGAGCCTTCTCTCCAGCCTGGAAATACTTTTCTTTCTTTCTCTCTTTCTTTCTTTCTTTCTTTTTTTTTTAAATTAAAGTAGGAGCCCTAGAAAGGAAACTACCACACACTATAAAGACCTGTCACCTGAGGCTTTCCCACACAGAGACGAGGTCACATCGTTGATGTGGCCTGGAAAGCCGAGCAGAGTGAAGAGATCTTAATGCAGACCCCTAAGTCAACTTTAAGCAAAATAAGTAAGACTGAAGCAGTTGTTACAGCAAACATTTTCCCTGCTGTGCACTGAAAATGTTAAGGTACCCTTGACCTCTTGGCAATGTTTCTTATTACAAGACACGGAGGAATTCACCTTGTATTTTGGTTAGTCACTTGGTTATTGAAGAAACCAAATCACAGCACCTGCATCTCTCTGGGTGCTCTTCTCTGACGGCAGAGTGCACACCATGTGATCCAAGTGAACTGGAGCCTCTGCCTGTTTGAATTGTTTCACTATTACTGTGTGAACCGTGTGTGTGTGTGTGTGTGTGTGTGTGTGTGAGAGAGAGAGAGAGAGAGAAAGAGAGAGAGAGAGAGAGAGACAGCCAGTTGTGGAGACAAAAGGACAAATCTCAGGGCAGCCCCAGGCCGACAAGCAGGATCCAGCTGCCCTCCTGTCACAGAGGCCTTTATCCTTGCTCTTGGGTTAGTGACTTAGAAATTTCAGACAGTGCCTAGAACCTGACAATCTTTTGGTCTTGACCCCGTGGCTTCATCTCCCACCCCTCATCACGACACTTGTCACTGTGGATGCTGTGTCATCTCTGCATTGGGCAGATTTTTTGCAGAAAGGACCAGCACTGGCTAGTCACCCTACACACCCAGTCAGACTCCTTTTCCCAGGCTCCTTGAGGAGTGGTCATGTGACTGGGTTCTAGCCAGTGGAATATGAGCTGCTCCAGGTACAATTTGCAGGTCTGACCTGTAAAAACTTCCTAAGACCAGGGTGGTGGTCACGCCTTTAATCCCAGCACTCGGGAGGCAGAGGCTGGTGGATCTATGCAAGTTTGAGGCCAGCATAGTCTACAGAGTGAGTTCCAGGGCAGGTTCCAAGGTTATACAGAGAAATCCCATCTCAAAAACACCCCAACAACAATAACAACAAAGACCAAAACTTCCCAAGAGAGGCTCTCTCTCCTTCCCATCAAGTCATGGAATAATGGGAAGAAGACACTGTCTAGCTGGGATTCTCTGCTGGGCACCAGGCACCCAAGGATGGTTTCCACAGCGAGCCAAACCTTCTACCAACGTCCTTTTTACCAAACTTGAGAAACTTCACACTTGGAGTTGGAGTTTGATCCCTGATAACACCTGACTCTATTTACTGTCTTACTTAAAAGGTTCTTGTTTAGAATGTTTGGATCTAAAAGGAAAGGCTCTAAGCCCTTGTGATCCCTTCACTTTATATCCTGAAGTCTGCGGCCCAGACAGATGCTGTTTTCCCAGGCCAAACTGTTCCACGCCAGGCTCTCAACACTGACACACCACAGGGACGTGTCCTCAAAGTTCCTGGGTGGCAGTGCTGAGAGGTGGGTGCCTGAACCACATAGCCCCAGGAAGTAATCAACGCTAATGTCACGAGGATGTCCTTATAAAGGACAGGGTTTCTTGCCACACTGGAGTATAACCACGCTTAGTTCAGACAGAGGATCTGGTAGAGGGCAGCGGGGAGGAGACCTGGTTGAGAAGCACTGAGTGGGAGGGTGCTCCACAGACAGAGGACTCCTCTCAGCAGGAAGGGAGCTTTGTTTACACCTGATGCTCACCAACCTTTGAGCCCAAGCTTGCTGATGATGGTCCACAGCCTGACCCTCACTGTCACGCACAGACCCAGGTCAACAGCCTCCACTTTAAGCCTTGGAATACGGTGCCCTTGCCGGACACTGGCACCACCTTGCTTGGACTTCTCAGCCTCCAGAATGTCAAGTAAATTTCTATTCTTTATGAAGAGCCAGGTCTCAGCCGTCAGTTTCTAACAGTGTGAGGCAGACAAGGATGGGAGGGGGTAAACGAGATTCCTCCCTCGCGTCCCGTGGCCTCTCCAGTGCCCTGTATGCTTTAACTTCTACAGTTTTGCAGATGAAACGGTGCCCTGCCCCACTGCTGAAGTCCAAACCGGAAGCATGTGATGCACTGTCTCCAGACACGGTCATTCAGATCTTACTTCCTGTACAGCACCTGTGTCCCCGCCCTCAACAGGGGACCCATATGTGCCTCCAGTTACATTAGGCAGTTAACTCCCAAGGACATCACTTTCAAAAGGGGAAGCCCTATGTGACATTTGCACATGCTACGTACAAGTCAGCCACAGTCCAGCACCCCTGACTTGGTCACCCATCAGCTTCAGGGATGCTGCAGAAGAGGAATCACTGGGGCTCTTTCGTGGAGCGTGCACTGCCCAAGCTTTGGTAGTGCCTTTGTGCCCTTTAGCTCTGAAGTCAAAGCGCAGGACATCTCCACCGCCTACTGCTAAGGTCAACACTCTCCCCTGACTACATAGCCTTCCATGAGGGTCTCCTGGCAGGAGAGGGATCTCCGGGTGCAGGACTTTGCTGGGTCTTTTCCTCAGGACACCACACCAGTAAAGGGCTAGGACAGGAATTGCCATGACAACTGCTACAAAAAGTCACCAACAGAGGGCGCAATCCGTGACAGGCCTAAGCACACTACACTCACTGAACAGAGTCACGCATGGCTTCTATCTACATTACACTAAATGTCACACAGATAAACACCAGAGGAGCCCAAAGAAGGCAAGGCTCGGGGCAGTACCACTTGCAAGTGCCATGTCATCACAATTTCCTTTGTACTGGTGACATGGCCTGGAGATCAAGGGACAGCACATCTTGTCTCCTGCCCTCAAAATCACACGGTCCAGCTGGGAGACTGACACACACAAGTACAATTCTGTGATGAGGACATCAAGGGGTAACTCAGTGATGAGGACTGGCAAGAAGGATCTGCAGAGCACATGGGGCGGGGACGGAACATGGCCCTCCAGGCTGCCAGTGTGGAGAAGAACTAGGCCTGGAAGAGTGGCCAGGGTGTGAAGTGTGTGCGAGTCTGGACCTGCAACAGTGAACAGCCATAGAAGATGGGGAGACTCAGAAGTGTTAGATGCTTTCACAAAGCTCTCAGGACCGAAATGACAGCGGGAGACACGCCGAAGCCACTCCCTTAGCCGCCAAGGAGGAACAAACGGAGTATGGTGGGAACTCACCGTGTGGCAAACTTCAGCTTTTATCTCTTTCAAGGCGCGTTCAGAAAACACACAGCCGCAGCAACGAAGGAAGCAAAATCTGGAAAGAGACCAAGGAAGAGCAGCTTGAGCCAGGACTAAGACCAGTGGACATGCAGCACCCGACAGAGCACACAGCAGGGCCACAGAGCTGAGCAGAGCCATGGAGCTGAGCCACAGCACAGAGCAGGGCCATGGAGCTGAGCAGGGTCACAGTTCTGAGTGAGCGGAGCAGGGTGGGCAGAGTGCACAGACGGCTGCTGGGGAAGGAGCCCACCGTGACTGAGCATTATTTCTCACAAGGCCCTACTCCAGTCCTAGGAGAACACAGAGAAATCCCAATGAGACTAGGGTCATTTCACCCATCCCGTCACTACTCACCTGTGCCGGCCATTCATCTCCAAGCCCACCACAGGACAGATGAACCGTGCTCGCTGCAGGTCATCATGTTTGTCACCCTTGGTGTTTCCTTTATCCCCTTCCCAGGCAGGGTTGTCAGAAAGCCTGAGTTCTGTCACATTCTGTGGAGAACCATGAATAACGCTGATGAGATGTACTCAGTCAGTGCACCCGACCCACAGGGCTCTGCGGGTCAGCAACACAGTCACCCTGGCCCGGGAGGAGGAGTATGAACACCCACAGGGCTCTGCAGGTCGGCTGCATGGCCACCCAGGCCTGGGAGGAGAAGTGTGCACCTAACCCACAGGGCTCTGCAGATGGGCTGCACAGCCACCCCGGCCCAGGAGAAGTGACTTCTAAGGAATGCCCATCATTTTGGCAGCACCAGAAAGAAAAGAATTGTAAGCTGAATGAGTCTAAGACAGAGACCATTTTATCATTAGGTATGTAATCTTTACATGGTTTTTTTGTTATGTGTGTGGTATATACACATGCATGTGCTCATGTGCATGTGTGTGAGGCTCTGGCCTGGTCACTGTCAGCTGTCTTCCTGGTGATCCTCCTGCCTCCACCTCTTCAGCATATCCTATTGGCATGAGCCACTGGAATCGGCTCAGGTGTCTTCCTCTATCTCCAGCTTATTTTCTCAGAAAGTTTAAGTGTCCAGAGAGCCTGAGAGCCTCCCAGCGTCAAGAACACAGGCACATGTCACCAAATCTCACTTTTAATCTGAGTGGAGATTGGAACTCAAGTTCTCATGCTTGCCTGTCAAGCTTTTTACCAATTAATCAATCTTCCCAGGTCCCAAATCCAGTTTTTAAAGAAGAATTTTATGTGCTTATTCATGTATTTACTTTAGTGTGTGTGTGTGTACATAGGAGCTTACACACACCCATTACAGCACACCTGGGGAGGTCAGCGACCAACCTATCAAGTTGTTTCTTTCCTTCCACCACGGGGGTCCCAGGGATGGAACTTGGGTTCTAGGTTTGCACCATCAGACAAGTGGCAAGTGTTTCCCTGCACTGAGCCATCTCTATCATACACAAATCCTATAATAGTGACCTCACTCACCGAGGCCCTTGGAGCTCACCCACGTCCCATGTCCTACCTTGATGCTGCGAATGTGTGATGCTGCCTTCCCCAGAGCCTTTTCAGCAGATTTGTCCAACAGGAACTCGATGACAGCATCTTTGTTATACAGTCTATAAGAGTGAGAATCAGTTTATCCAATAGCAGTGATTTCAGATAACCAAACGGAGAAGAACTCAACATGACTAAAGTCACCCACATTGCTAACAACATTCTGTGCTGCTAAAGGCAGGTGTAACCCCACTTCAAGTGCTGCAGAGCGCACAGAGCAACAACTTTAAGTTAAGGAAGCAGACTGCCAGGCTCAATTACACCTAAACAAGGACTTCAAGACTTGGAAGAATCAGTGTGAAAGTCCCTACTTTCCCTGTTCTTCAAAAATAAATATCAGAAGATTTACAAGCACCAGGCCCACATTCTTCAGTTATAAGAACTGGCTAGAAGTAGCAGCCCCATCCCCACCCACTTTAGGCAGGTCATGCCCTCTCCAGTTCTCCAACTCCCTGCTGCTCTCTACAGCTGTCATGGCTGCTTCAGGTTTATATCTTAGCAGTGACTATGGCTCCTGAGTGTAAACCAAGTTGAAGAGGAAGGTGCAGAGCTATGTCCAGACACAGGTCATCTTCCCCACATATCTGCTTAGGAGAGTTCCTAGTCTATCAATCAAGCGCCTCAACATTCTCATCAAAATCAACAGAATCAATTCATCTTGACTAAGTAAAGGATCCATACCTGCCAAGTTCACATGCAACAATTGGGCGCCTCAGGATTTCCTGACTTAGAGTACAATAGTTCCACTGGGCCACCAGCTCAGCATCTTTGTCAACCTAGGAAAGAAAGCATACAGTCTTTCCGGTCCTTTCACATGTAAAATGTATCTAATGACACACGGTGGTGGTTTGAATGAGAAATGTCCCTCACAGGTGTAACTGGAGACTGCACGTTGGTTTCCTGGCCACCTAGACCTGAATAATCACACAGAAACTATATTAATTACAACACTGTTTGGCCTATTAGCTCAGGCTTCTTATTAACTAACTCTTACATCTTAAATTAACCCATTTCTATTAATCTATGTATCACCAAGAGACTGTGGCTTACTAGTAAGGTTCCAGTGTCTTTCTCCTTGGGCAGCTATGTGGTGCCTTCCTGACTCCACCTTTTCTCCCTACATTCACTTTAGCTTCCTGTTTAGCTCTACTCTGCCCTGCCATAGGACAAAGCAGCTTCTTTATTAACCAATGCAATAAAACATATGCACAGTATACAGAAGGGAATCCCATATCACACAGGCTCATATACATGAATACTTGGTCCCCACTGGGTGGTGCTGTTTGAGGAGTTATGAAACCTTGGAGGTATAGCCTTGCTGGAGGAAGTACAGTCTTGAAGGTGGGCTTGCAGGGTTTATAACCCTGTCCCCCTTCTCGTTCACTCTTTCTGCTTCCTGTGTGTGGATGAAAATGTGACCAGTCGGCTTCCTGCTCTGCCACTGGCTGCCATGGACCCTCCCTCAGGAAGTAGAAGCCAAAATAAACTTTATAAGCTGCCTTGGTCATGGTGTTTACCACAACAAAGGAAAGAGACTAAGATAGACACTGTGGTGGCTCTAATCTTTAAATCAAGGACAATGACACATAACCAGGAGCAGTAGAGACTATAATCCCAGTACTTGAGAGACTGAGGCAAAAGGATAAATTGTGAAGCCAGTCTCGATAACCCAACAAGATGCTGCTCCTAAAAGAAAACAGGAGAGAGAGAGAGAGAGAGAGAGAGGGAAGGAGAGAGAGAGAGACTGTCCCTGGGGCCCATATGGTAAAGGAGAGATCACTCTATCCTAAGCTTTGCCCTCAGGACCAGCAGCATACACAACAAGCATTTTGTAAGTACTTGTATGAATGGGGTTAATAAAAACTACCCTTCATGATCATTGTTTCCTTTCTTTACTCTTCTGAGATTATTTTTATTTTTATTTTTGGCCAACTTTCATTACACTATTCCTTATCAGTCTTGGGCACGAGACAACAAAAGACAGATGAATACTTAATGCACACTTGAATGTGACATGGTGGCATGGTCCGAGGGCACTCTAGCCTCACTTTTAACACATACTCAGTGAATGTCTATTATGCAGAGAAGCATCATAGAGGCTACAGAGCTAAGACATGCAAGGCCCCCAGTTCACGTGGGAGATTATATATATATATATAATCCCATGTGTGTATATATATATATATATATATATATACACACATACACACATATATTTTCAATACCCACAAATGCAGTGTCTCAAATACAATACTGGATGGGATTCACCTCCGATCCAAAGTTCTTTGAATACTGGAATAGGAAACATGACTCCCTGTGTTGGAAACTGTTATCAAGGGCCTTCCATGCCTTATATTATACAGTCACCACCAGCTCCAGCTTTGAAGTTCACCTAATTGGATGAGCATAACGGTTCATAACTACAGGCTGTATGACTTTGGTAGCATTAATTCACTTTCCTGGACTCAGCTTCCTTGCCATTAGTGCAGAGCTATACAATTTGTTCAATGTCTTGTAAGGTTTAAAGACTGTCCACTCTTTTATTCAAAATATTCATTGTGCTGGAAACTGCGAGAGTTTAGGTGGGGATCAACCGGGATCAATAATCTCTGCCTCCAGAGTGCTGGGATTAAAGGCGTGCGCTGCCACCGCCCGACCCGGGAAGACTTCTTTAATACACACGATGCTCAGGCTGGAGAGACAAGCTCAGTGGTTAAGCCTTTGTACTGTTCTTTTAAAGGAACCGAGTTTGGTTCCTAACAGCCAAGTCTGATGGCTCATGAAAACTTGTAACTCTAGCCCTAAGGGGTCTGATTCTTCCTTCTGGCCTCCTTGGGTACCGCACTCACGTGTCCACACACAAACACACCAATAAATAAAAAATAAAAAGTATTTTTAAAATACACAAAGTGCCAGGCATGGTAGCCCATGCCTTTAATCCCAGCACTCAACTGGCAGAGGCAGGTGTTCAAGACGGCTAGGGCCACCTAGTGAGAACCTCACTCAAAAACAAAACAAAAACACACGAGCAACTGTCAATGCGATCGCCGCTAACTGGTTGGGCCACTCACTAGCTCTCCAGCTTCTGTCCTTTTGAGCGTTAATGTTTACAATTCATCAACACCGAGTATGTTGGGAGGATATCTCCGTCTAATCGTACAGTGGCTGCAAATAGTAAGCCCTCCTTAGGTGCCGGTGGACACTTTATCCCGAGCCCCGTCGCCCGCGGTCCCCGCTTACCTTCTCGACCTTCTTCGGCCCCTTCACCAGCTCGTGCCTCTTGGGGATTGTTCCTCCGTCGCAACCCATCCTAAGGCCGGAGTAAGAGCCTCAGCAAAAAACCAAAACCAGAGGCCGCCGCTTCCGGGGTCTCTGCCGAAACTGTAGACACTTCCGGCGCTCCTCGATGACGCATAAGGTTGTCGCGCCGCAAACGGGGGCGGGGCTCTTGTTCGCATCTTCTCCACGATCCAGGAGTTCCTTGCTCAGCAGTGGTTGCTATGGGAACGTTGCCCGGAGTTGGGCGTGGCTTCAGGGCCTTACGCCGGCACGTCCTCGGGAATGAGCCCACTTCCGGCCGTGGGCGGGCCTTCCGTCTTCCCAGCGGCTCCCCGGGTTTTTTCTGAGTCCCGCCAGCTGGGATGCGCTAGGTGAGGCGGGGGCCCCAGGCAACACATTCAGTGTGGGCTCCCGGGCCTGGGTCCTTGGACCCTGAGCGTTTTGCAGACCAGAGCGAGCTTTGCTGTAAGACTAAGGAGAAGATGGGCGGAATCTGTCACTTCAGCTAGCTTTCATGTATTTTAAGTCCAGACTATTTTTTTTTTTAAAAGACCTGTGTGGGTCTGTATGTGTGCCTGTGCACCACGTGAGTACGGGTGCCCGTGGAGGCCAGAAAAAGTGCTGGATCTCCCTGGACTGGAGTTGCGGATGGTTGTGAGCTGCTAGGGTGCCGGGAACCAAATCAGCGTCCACTCACAGAACAGCAAGCCGTCTTAGCCACTGAACCTTCTCTTCATCCTGTATCCAAGTTTTTAAGGGCAAAATCTGGGGCTCCAGCGTCACCAACAAGCTAAGCATAGCTACCCATCCCATTGTGCTCTTGAAAGAGATTAGTGAAGGTAAAGGCAGAAGAAGGGATGTATTCAGGTTGGCCATATTGGGTAGAGGACAAATCGGGTTCAGCGACAACCCAGCCTGTGTGTGGGGTACCGCCATAAGCTGTAGGCCTAGAGGAACAACAGGGGCGAAAGGCACGTATAAGCCGTCCTGGGCAAGTGTGGTCTCCTTGATTCTTTGGGCCAGTCCGAAGTCCCACTGCTTGAGGTGAACAGGTAGTCTCAGAAGAACCGTTTCTTCTGTGCTTTCGCCCTCATTAGGGGAGTCTGCCCGCTGGGGCTCTGTTGTTCCTGGCATGCTAGGTGGTTATAGGCCAGAACAATGCCTTCAACTACGTGAGTTGAGTTCAAGGCTAGCCTGAGCCTACACGACCTGTACTAGAACCAGCCTAGGCTAGAGAGTGAGACCTTGTCTCAAAAAAAATTTTTTTAAGGACTGTGTATATATCTCAGTGGTAGACCATGTTTTTCTAACATGTCATAAATACATAGGTACATATGTATATACATACACAAAATAGAAAAGGACAATACCAAACACCCAGGACTTGGGTATGGGCTTTTCAAGGTGGGGGAGTCACACTTAGGTGTCTAACCATAGCTACACATCTGGTTTTGTGGCTTCTGAAGTTACATAACTCAAAGGATGCAACTTGCAGCAAAGTTCTGAGATCAAGCGAAGTCTACAGATTAGGTACAAAATAATGAGCTGGTTTACTCAGTTTCCCGTCATGGGGTGCATTGTCCAGGTTCAGGGATACGAGTAGTGTACTAATACAGAGAGACCCCAGACTCACAAGCTTCCTGCCCTTGAGGAAGCAGAGTCCAGTGCTGGTGGTTGGAAGAAAGGTGGAACTCCCAACGTAGCCAATAGTGACTTTGAACTTCTGATCCTCCTGCCTCCTCGTCTTTAGTGCTAGGATTATAGGTGTGTTCCACCACAGCCAGTTTGTGCAGCGCTGGCATGGTGCCCAAGGCATTGTGTGTGTTAGGTGGGCACTCTACCCAATTTGGAATGTGCTCAGCATTTTTGTTGTTTTTAACACTCCTGGTATTTTTGTTTGTTTGAGACAAAGTCTCCCTATGTGCCCTTGGCTGGCCTGGAATCATGGAGATTTGCCTGCCTCTGCCCCCTAAATCCTGGGATTTAAGGCGTGCATAACTATGCCTGGCTTAATGTACTTATTTAACATAACTCTTTTAAAAGGAATGTAGTTTCTGTAGGTAATCTCCTTTTTTTCTTCCTTTTCTCCCTCCTCCTCCCTCCTCCTTTTCCTCCTTTCCCTCCTCCTTCACTTCTCTCCTCTCTTCCTTCTCCCCCTTCTCTTCTTGAGACGGGCTGTGTAGCCCTGACTGGTCTTGAACTCACAGAGATCTATCTGCAAGCAGTCATGATTTAGTCAGTTATGTTGTGTTTCTCTCAGTCTGTAGAAAATGCAAACTGACCCTAGGTGAGAGTTTCCTCCACTTCCTGTGTTCCTTTATATTTTCCTTTCTAGCCAGGCTATGGTGGCACACTCCTTTAATCCCAGCACTGTAGAGGCAGAGGCAGAAGGATCTCTGAGTTTGACGCCAGTCTACAGAGAGAGTTCTAGGACAGCCAAAGCTACACAGAGAAACCCTGTCTCAAAACAAACAAAAAACCAGTTTTTTTTCCTTTCTGTCCTGCCTAAAAAATTATATTAGCATTTTCAAAAGTTTTTAAAATTTCTTTTTACTTTATGTGTATGAATGTTTTGCCAGCATGTATGTGTATGGGCTACAGCTCATGTGTGTATCTCAGAGAACAATTTACAGGAGATGGGTTTATCCTTCCACCAGATAGATCCTGTGAATTGAGCACAGGATTGTCAGGAAGCACCTTCATCCACTGATCTGTCTCACACGCTGACCCAAAAAGGTGTTTTCTACATATTACCTGTTTGGGAAATGATCCATGCCTGCAATCCTAGCACTTGGGAAGATGGCGTTGTTGAAGCTAGTCTGGGCTCCGCAGCAAGACCCTGTCTCAGAAAAAGAACGTATTTACACCAAGGACAATACACGACTCCCCAGTGCTTGTCACACTGAACGATCTCTCAGGTGGGCCCTCACCACTTCCATCCTCTTGGCAAACTGAGCTTAATCGAGGTCAAGTTGCTATCACCACCACCCACCATTTCCTTTCCTTTTTTGTGGAGGAAATGCTGCAGAACGTTGGATATTAGAAACACTTAGTTGTCAAGACGTTGCCAAAAGCCAACAAAGTGCATCTGGTCCTAAAGCTCCTGGGCAGTCCTTTGAAGTCAGCCAGGGGAGGCTTGCTCCCATGATGACCGCTGTCTGTGCTCAAAGGGAAAGACGCACTCGCCGCTGTGAGCAGTAGTTCTCACGAGTCTGTACACAATGTGCTGCTCTCTGTGGACAAGGATTTTCTTTGCTTGCCTACTTGCTAGGATCTCATAGCCCAGGCCGGCCTCAAAGTCCATAGTAGTTGGAGATGACCTGGAAATCCTGCCCTTGCCCCTCCCCACCCGAGTGTTGGGATAACAGGAGTGTGTCAGCACTCGTCTCTGAGGTACTGCGGCTGGCACCGGGGCCTCCTTCCTGCAAGCTAAGCACACACTCTACCAGCTGACCCACATTCCTTCACAACAGTTCTTGGTTTGAACACAACTCAGAAATTTGAAAATATGAAAAGCTGCTAGACTGTCTGTCACTGTCGCTGGGTTCAAGGTTGTGAGGCGTTAGGGCAGCGCTGAGCCAAGGAAGCGGTGCAAATAGAGGCAGTCATGTCATTGAGTAAAAACCAGTATTTCCACAGCAAAAAGATTTTATCCTTTGATTCCCTGCAGCATTTCCTGCTTCCAGCTGCATCTATCCCTGCATCTAGCTGCATCCCTGACCTCACTGGAAGATAACTCCTAGTGGGTGTCTTCCATTTCTGCACGTCTGAGCAGATCGCATGACATTTTGTTCTGAATTATCTTCTCAAGGATGCTGTGGCTGAAAACCTTGGAAGATAAGATAAAGAGTGTGGGACAGTTTTGGATTTTTTTTTTTTTGGCCAAAAATGCATCTGTCTGTCTGTCTGTCTCTCTGTCTGTCTATCGGTAGTTAGATACCTATTATTATTTTTTGAGATGGGATCACCGTGTAGCCCTGGCTGACCTGTAATTTGCTATATTTACACTTGCTATTTATACTAGGCTGATGTCAAATTCACAGAAATATCTACCAGATATATCTATAAATGGATGTATCTGTATCGATATTTATATCGATAGATGTAGGTATACTTTTTAAAACCGAGACAGAGTCTAAGTACATAGTCCTAGCTGTACTCAGCTTGCAGCGATCCTCATGCCGCTGCCTCCCAAATGCCAGCTGCTGAAAATCAGATAAATATGGTGTCTCAGTTATAGACACAGCTCTACTGGCTATGCTTAGGATCTGTTGTAAGAGTTGGGGCATTCCTAAGCTAAGAGCTCCCTGGTTTCACCTGAGCTCCCCTCTGCATTACCCCCTGGGGCTGGAGGGACATGGGTCAGTCAATCGACGGCGTGAAAGTGAGTACAGTTGCTTTTGGTGCTGTGAGTCCTTGTCTCTGCAGATGTAGGTCTGTGCAGTATGCCTGACTTCCATGCTTAGGAGAGTCAGCTGTAAGAGTGATTGGCACATGGGAACTTGGAATTGGGAAGGCTTTTCACCATGCTCAGAATGGCTAAACAGTGGCTGTTTGCTTGTTTGCTTGAGTCCACCAGCTTTCTTCACCCTTTCTCCTCCTCCCATTTGCTCCCCTCTGTTACTTCTGTTTAGTTCTTTATTATTATTATTATTATTTTAGTTTTTCGAGACAGGGTTTCTCTGTGACTTTGGAGCCTATCCTGGAACTAGCTCTTGTAGATCAGGCTGGCCTCAAACTCACAGAGATCCTCCTGCCTGTGCCTCATGAGTACTGGGATTAAAGGCATGTGCCACCACCTCCTGGCTCTTGTTTTGTTCTCTTGAGAGAGGGGCTCATGTAGCCCAGGCTGGCCTTGAACTTCCAATCTTCTACCTACCTTCCAAGTGTTTTGGAATTGCAGACATGTACTGCTACACTTGGCTCTACATGCAACATGTTTTTAAAATAAGATTTTAATATTTATGTTTATGTGTATGTGTATGCTGCATGTGTGCTCTCAGAGGCTAGAGGACATTGGGTCTCCTGGAGTTGTGGTTACAGGCAGTTGTGAGGCGCCCGACGAAGGTATTAAGATTTGAACTCTGGTCCTCTGGAAGAGAAGAAAGTGCTCTCTGGACACTACATTCAATATTCTAAAAGGGATTTGTTTTTTTCTATGTGTATGAGTGTTTGCATGTATGAATATGTATGAACATGTTTATATGTACATGTATACACATGTATACATGCAAATGCATGCATATATTTACCACCTTGATGCTTGTTGCCTGAAGAGGACAGAAGAGGTTGTCAGATTCCTTGGAACTAGAGTTACAGATGGTTGTGAGCCACCAAGTGGATGCTGGGAACCAAACCAGGGTCTTCTCTTAACCCTTGAGCCATCTCTCTAGTCCCTACCGTCACTCTGTTAAAAGTGCCCACCACATGTACAAAAGATAAAAGTTGGCCTTGGCACCACTGCGGGAGACACAGCCTGAAGATGCTTTGTGAAGGTGTCATGTGACATGAGAGACAGAGATTTTTCCATGGAGTGAAGGATAAGGTAACCATGGTGACAAGATCTAAAAGGCTGAACTTCAAGGAGAAAAAGAGGAAGTGGTTTGCATGAGGGGCGCTTGGTAACACCTCCATGGCTGTGAACAGTGTGGGTGTCATCTCATGCCACATCTTCCTGCCCCCCCCGACACACAAATGATGGTTTTGCTTTCCAGTCCAGGCTGACATATACAAACTTGCACACACTCCTGCAGCTGCATTCAAAGAGGAAACATTTTCAATAAACGCTTCACTTTGATCCCAGTGCTCGGGTGACGTGGCTCAGAGACTCTTCCAAGGAAAGGACTGCTGCCAGGGTGCTTCTGGGTTTTTATTTTTAAGTTACAGTTCAGTTTAGTTTTGTTTGTTTGTTTGTGAATGTTCAAAGACAATTATCAGGAGTTAGTTCTCTCCTTCCACCACGTGGGTCCCTGGAATAGAACTCAGGCAATCAGTATTGGCGGCAGGTGCCTTTCCTGAGTCATCTCCCAGGACCTTGAAAATGTGTTTAAATTCATGATTGCAGATAAATAATATAAGACTTGAGACTAGTGAAATATAAACTAATAATCTAACTGAGCCGGGGAACTGACTGACACAGACATGTAACATACAAAATAAGTTAGTAGGGAACCCAACAGAACACATAACAGTCATCTTTGGGGTGAGGTAACATAGCCAAAATACATTTGGGGGGACTAGGGTATCAGTCTTAGTGGCAGAGTACACGCTTTGCATGTATGGAACCCTAGATTCTCTAGCAACACACGGACACGCGCACACACACACACACACAA
The DNA here is from genome assembly GCF_982192425.1 of Myodes glareolus. Taxonomy (NCBI): domain Eukaryota; kingdom Metazoa; phylum Chordata; class Mammalia; order Rodentia; family Cricetidae; genus Myodes; species Myodes glareolus. The sequence goes on from NC_142035.1 coordinate 6,511,768, forward strand.
ACACACAATTTGTATACATCTCACAGTATTAATCTGAAACTAACTGATAAAAAAGACAAACTATCATTACTTTTTGGGGGGCTTTAAAAAAACAGGTTCTCTCTATATAGCCCTCTTTGTCTTGGAACTTATGACTGGCCTGGCTTCTGTGGCTTCTGCCTCCCGAGTGCTGGACTTAAAGACAGGCACCAGTAATCCCTGCAGGTCACCACATTTTCTGATGAATGCAACAGAAATGAATCCGTTGAAAATAAGTTCCTTTATCCGTTTCCCCAACTTTCCCTTCTCTTCAGCAGTGGCCAGACTGCAGATTTCTTTGTCTCTCCATCTGTCTTTCCAATCAGACTGGCTCTGAGGGCAGGACCTCTGATAACCTGCTGCCACTTCAGTCCCTTACTGCGACCGTAGGTGCTGCCCAATAAATAAGTGTAGAATGACTGTAAACCACACACACATTTGACTGGCACAAAATGTGGCTTCTACAATTCCATTCCCACTGTTAGTGCCACACACCTTGGTACAGTGAGTTCAACATCACAAGGTCCTGACTTGTCACCTGCCTCTTCTTGACATCCTTGTGGTCAGCTGGTGTCTTTTCGAGACTTAGCCACTTACGAATACCAGCTCTGAGGGCTGTGGCTGTTTGAACCCATGTGATTGGCTTTTCCACAGGATAGAGACAGTAGTTGTAGGTGCAGAGCTCGCCAGGAGTTGACCTTTCTAGGAGGTGTTAGAAAAGGCCTCATTCCAATGTCTCTCTGAATTTCCGAGTGTGATGCTCTAGTCTCTCCACCTCTGTCTGGAGGCAGCCCAGGGCGCTGGGGCTCGGGTACTTAATCACTGCATTCTTGGTGGCCAGCGCCAGGTCCTTGAGCAGTCCACACAGGTGACTGCTGCCACACAGGATCTCATTGCGTTCATCCTTGTCCTGGGTCTCCTTGCACAGTGTGTCCACCAGCTTCTGCCCGACTGTGATGACCAGCTTACTCTGAGTGATGAAGACCTCGGGGGGTTGGCTGTTGCTCAGGCTGCTGGTAAAGACGCCGATGGCTTTGAAGAGTGCTCCGAAATACAGCCTGCAGTGCTCGGAGAGGTGGATCTTCCTGTCTGCATCCTGCCGATTGGGAGCGGGAGAGGGAAGAGAGCTAGGACTCTAGAGGAGAGGAAGGAGAGAATACATAAGGGCTAGGACTATCAGCAGGCTGCAGCTGTCAGTTTTCTCCTGTGTGGGTTCGATTTGCAAGAACCCTCGTAAGAAAAAACATCTGCTAAGGAAATTCAGAGCTGGCCATGGCATTTGTCTAACAGGCAAATGCCAGTGTTTTCAAAGCACTGTTCGGCACGCAACTATGCATTCTTGTGTTATAGATTATAGGGCATCTGTGCATGCTGTTTTATTCAACCAGCTCTGTAAACCGCAAGAAACACATTCTAAATAACACATTGATAACGATAAATCTGCGATTTTCAAATGTTCAAGAAGTGGGGGAGCTGGGTGCTTATCCCCACTCTCTGAAGGTACAGACAGGAAGATTGCCAGCTCAAGACTGGCCTGACCTATGTGGTGAGCCCTGGTCTCTAGACAGAGGGTAGAACAGTGAGCATCTTGGCTTGAAAACACCAAGTATAGGCAAACTTAAAATGTAGTGATGCTTTACCTGGGGCAAGGATGGGGAGGAAGCTATCATTATTTTTTAACGAGGAACTGCTTCAGGCAGTTAGTGGGCAGGGGTCCTGGGATGCTGAGTAGGGCATCCCATACATGGAGCCCTGTCCCCAGAGCCAATGAGGAAGCCCTGTTAGTGTGAAGCAGCCCTGTCAGATGTGGCTTCTGGACTTGAATTGAATCACTTGCTGGGGATGCAAAACCAAAGCCAAACGCTGGGTGAGCTCTAAGAAGGAAGATACCCAGTCAAGTCAGTGGACACCTCTGTCCTCCTTTGCTCTCTCCAATACCCCAGTTGTTGATCTGGTTTACTGCAACTCAACAGTTTCTATAACCTTCACTTCTCTTGCCTCTCAACATTGACTGGTTTTTACTTGATTTTTAAACAGACTCATTGTGTGTGTGTGTGTGTGTGTGTGTGTGTGTGTGTGTTGAAATTATGCACATGTACAGATATTGACTGTGCACATACATTCAGAAGCCAAAACATGGTGTCTAGTTTCTTCCCCAATCTTTCTCTGTCTTATTGCCTTGAGATAGGGTCTCTCACAGAACCAGAAGGTCCCCATCTTGACTAGGTTGACTAGCTAGTGAGCTCCCAGAATTTGCCTGTCTTTACCCCCTGCCTCTGCAGTGCTGGAGTTACAAGCACATGGTAGCCATCCATGCCTGGCTTTTTCCCATGGGTTCCAGGGATTTGAACTCAGGTCTGCCTGCTTACACAGCAAGCACTCTCCCCCACCAAGCCATCTCCCTAGCTCTGGACTCATTGTTCATACTTTAATTAACTTAGAGGAAACATTTAAAGTTGGCAAGTGGAAAACTGCCTTCTACCACAAATAGAAGACAGCCAAGAAGAACAAAGAGTGATAAAATCTTTGGTTTAAAAGACACTGATTAGGTGTCAAAGATACTATGAAGAAACATTAACACTGCCCCCCTAAATGTTTTACTGTGATCACCATCAAAACATGAAAGAGTTGCCAGGCTGAGTGTAGCTCAGTGGACTTTGCCTGTCTTCACAGAGCCCTAGATTCAGTTCCCAATACAAAGACAGGAGGGAAGGAAAGAGAAGATTCTTATGGGGCTTGTGACAGTGTCATCTAATGTCAGTGGTTGCAAGCCGTGACAACTCTGAAGAGCACCTGGAGTTCTTTCTCTGATGCTTAGGGGTGAGAGCTCCACCCGGGTGCCCAGGGTCCCTCTATTACTAAGGAGAGCAGGAGGCAGATGGATGTCACTAACATGGACTAGGCTGTAACTCTGCATTTTCATAGACCAAGGAGAGTTCTCCAGGGCAAATTATATTCATCAGAGCACCGGAGAGCATGAGAGCTTACCGTGGCATGGAAATCTTTGTTTTCATCCAGCCTTTGTTCCAAGATGGGCTCTCCTTTCTCTTGCGGGTTAGGTGGCTTTTGAAAACATTAAATTTTCAGATTACTAATTTGAATAGCTTTCACATTTCTATGACTGTTTAAGTTCACTTTTTTTGTTTCGTTGTTAACAAGATCTTGCCATGAAGCCTGGATTAGCCTGGAACCCACCACCTCCTCCCCAGCTTCCTGAGTACAGAGGTTACAAGCGTGCACCACCGTGCCCCACTTAAATTTACTTTCAAACGGGAGGTTCTGTTCATGCTTCTGCCTACGGATGCATTCATTGGCTTTGGCAACAAAGGGCTGGATTCTGCCTGCCAATGTATCCTGATAAAGTGGAAATTAAAAACAGCCAACTTTCTAGAATATGTCAGCTCCCCTCTATCAGCCAGGCACTTCAGAAGAACCTGGGAGGTGACAGCGCTGCTGTCACAGTGACCTGCTGGGCCTCTGCAGTCTGACAGTGCCCGAACTCAGGGGTCTCCTTGTGGGCCCACAGGCAGTCAGCCAGAGAAGTGTTTCTTGGAGTCCCTGGAGCTGTGGGAAGTTCAGCATTGGGAAGAATGTGTGTTTTCCTCCTCTGAGTCTGAGAAACACATTGACAATGACAACCTAGAAATGCAGGTTAGCAGCACCGTGGAGATGTCACCGTGGTCTGTGACTGCAGCATCGTGGGAGATGTGCTGGATAGTTTTATGTCAACTTGACACACGCTAGAGTCATGGGACAGGAGGGAACCCAATTGAGAAAATGTCCCCATAAGATCAGGCTGTAGGCAAGCCTGTAGGGTGTTTTCTTAACTAGTGAATGATGTGGGCGGGCCCTGCCCACTGTGGGGCCACCCCTGGGCTGAAGGTCCTGGGTTCTGTAAGAAAGCAAGCTGAGCAAGCCATGGGAGCAAACCAGTAAGCAGCACCCTCCTTGGCCTCTGCATCATCTCCTGCCTCCAGGTGCCTGCCATGCTTTTGTTCGTGTCCTGACTTCCCTCAGTGATGGACTATGATGTGGAAGTGTAAGCCAAATAAATTCCTCCCCAACTTGATTTTGGCCATGGTATTTTATTCGAACAGTAACAATAACCCTAACTAGGAAGGGAGGCTAAGGCAGGAGGGGCCCAAGTTCAAAGCCTGTTTGGGCAATTTAGGGCCATCCTTTCCAAAATAAGGAGTGAAAAATAGAATGATTTCAGTCATGGTGGCAAATGCCTTTAAACCCAGCCTTCGGGAGACGGAGAGGGGAAGGTGGAGGTAGCTCTCTGTGTTCTAGACCAAGACTACACAATGAGACCCTGTCACAAACAAACAAACAAACCAAAAGAACAACAATAAAAACAAGATGGAGAATGGCAGAGGCAGCCAGCACACACCTGCACACTACATGCACATACATACAGAGGGCCTGGGAGATGGTTCAATGAGGCGCTTTGTAAGGACAAGCAGCTGGTTCAACCACTGGAACCCATGGGAAAAGTTGGGTGTGGTGGCACAAGCTTGTCACTCCAGTGCTAAGGAGGCAGAGGAAGGCAACTCCCTAGGCCCTGATTTCCAGCCATCCTAGCCTACTGGGCCACTTCTAGGTCAATGGGAGACACTGAGAAAAAGCAGCCAGGGTTGTCCTCTGGCTTCCACACACACACACGTACAGGCGTACACTTCCACGTGCACACATTCCCGGCATCTCCCTCTCTGGTGACCATTTCAGGAAACAAATGAGGCTCCCTGGTGTACTGTTTGTCACCCGAACTCACCTGTCCAGAGCCAGTCACTCTGTTTTTCTTTACTCGCTGAAGGCAGTGTTCGTTTGACTCGGTTTCTCTAAGGGAAGGCTGGATGCATCTTTCGCACCTTGGCTCCACCTCTCCTTTCTCACAGTTCTGTTTAAAAAGGAGCCTTCCGTTGGCAATGACAATGGAGGTAAATCTCTTGACATCTTCTGGAACCATCCTCGCCACCATGACAAACCTCTCCAGGTCATCCAGGCTGTTTTGGACTTTGTCTGTCACGAGAACATCAAGGGACCAATTGCAGCGGTCTAGGTTTCCCTTCGCATCCAGCAGAATCTGGTAGGAACCCGAGATTATTAGAAGCTGGTCTCTAATCCTAGCCTGAAGCTGGCTGTCCGTGAGATTGCCAGCAGTCCCACCAACCCCTTGGGCAAAATCCAGAAACTCTCTTAAGGATTCTTCGATGTGGTCTGCGGCCCTACGGATCATGTGGATGTTGGTCTCCAAGGAGTCTTTGAACCTCCAAGTCCTGCTTACGTAGAGCAGCAGGCTGGCTGCAGAGCTGGCCACTTTGTGCTGCAGGGCCATTGCCGTCTCTTTGGCAAAATCCACGTCCATCCACAACTCCTTCACAGAGTCCTCGGAGGAGGTGCTGGGGGAGGAGTCCGTGGACACGGAGGAGCATGAAGACACCATACTAGCTCTGCTGTCTGAGCTGGCAACAGATAATTGGTCTGAGTCAGGAGACATGGAATTTGTCTGTCTGGAGATCCAGGGGATAGTCTCTGGAACCTCTTTGATCTCCCCCAGTCCCTTCCCAGCCTGAGACACATGGTGCATGGCTTTCGGGGTGTCATAAATGTTGGGCTTGGTGTTCTGTTGCTCCACTCTGGGAATGAGAAACCTGGCAGGAACGCTGTAGCTGCTGCCCGCATCTGAAGGAAGTGAGTCTCTGGGTGCCGGGACAGCGTAGGAAGGCTCTTCTGGAGGGCTGCTTTTCTTCTGCACTCTGCTCTTCAGCTGTGGGGAGAGAGTCACAGCTCCAGTGTGCACGGCGGATGGGCATCCTGGATTGGCACTGGACCCCGACTCTCTGGTGAAGCTGGTCAGAGACGCATTTCTGACATCGGCCTTTCCCAGCAACACCGGAGTGCCGTTCCTCCACTCTGATTGCTGAGGGCTGGATAATGTGTTGTAGCCGCCACCTTGTCTGAAGGCAGTTGTTGGTGTCAGCACAACCCTCTGGCCCTGCGAAAGAACCACATGAAGCTGTCCGGGTTAGCAGCAGTCGAAAGAGTTTGAAAGGGTCTTTACATCTGAGTGGCACTCTTGCTCGGGTTCCTTCAGTGTCTCCCCACTGCTAGCCTGACCCCACCTCCTTCTGAACCTCCTTTCTTTCCACAGCCCATCTTTGTCTGTCCCCCCTCCTCCATGTCGGTGGTGGTTTGAATGAAAACGGCCTCCATAGGCTCCCGTGTTAGAATGCTTGGTTCCCAGTTAGAGAACCTGTCTGAGAGGATTAGGCATGGCCTTGTCGGAGGAGATGAGTCACAAGGGCAGACTTTGCTTCAGAAGCCTCCCACCACCCCTGTGCTCTCTGCTTGTGGTTCAGGATCTGAGCTTTCAGCTGTTCCCGCCACCATGCCTTTATTCTTCCATCATGGACTCTAACCTCTGGAGCCATAACCCCAATTAAATGCTCCATTTTATAAGTTACCTTGGTCACGGTGGTCTCATCACAGCAGAAGGAACTAACACAGCATCCCCCTTCCCAAGCTGACTTCAGAACACTCACTCGTATCCCCTTGCTTAACGTCCCAGTTACTCCCTCTGCTCCTCGTGGCCTCTGTAACCTTTTCTCTCACATCTCACGAACTTCTGCCTCACCCACGATGCTGCTAAGATGCAGCAGTGTTGGAAGATCTCCCCGATCCCACACTCCTTCAATGGGAACATGCCTGTTGGACACATCTGGTCGAATGCAATGACAAATGTCCCCCTCATGAGGGACCTCAAATAATGTTCCCCTGCATAAAGGTGAAGCATGCTTTGAGACAACACGCCTATGTGATCCCTCACAAGACGTCATTCTCTAGCACCTACCAAGCTTTTCCTCTGTGGAGTATACCAATTATCTCACAGAATATTCCAGAACATCTGCAGTAAGAATGGAGGCATGGGAAAGTTAAATGACCCCCCCTCTCTGTCTGTCTCCCCCCTCAGATAGGTCAGAGATGTACAGGGAATCTTCTTCTATTGTTCTTCCCCTTGTATTTTGAGACAGGGTGTCTGATTGAACCTAAAACTCAATAGATTTATTTGCTGGTCCATCAGCTCTAGCAATCCTCCTGTCTCCACCTTCCCAACTCTGGGACTACTGGCTTGTGCTCAGCATTAAAAAACAATTGTATGTATATGGGCATTTAGCCTGCATGTATGCGTACCATGTGCACATCTGCTGCTCATGGAGGCTAGAAAAGAGCATCAGATTCCCTGGGACTGGAGTTACAGACTCCAGTGAGCCATCAAGTAGGTGCTGGGAACTTGGGACTGCAGGAAGAACAACCAATGCTCTTCGCCAACTCTCCAACTCCACTTTTTAGAAAGAATGTGAGCTCTGGAGACCCAAACTCAGTTCCTTGCACTTGCAAGGCAAGCTCTTACCAACAGAGCCATTGCTACAGTTCACTGCCCTAGTCCTGGATAGCAGGGCAAGGAGGGGTTTCACCTTCAGGGCAGTAGAGCTGGTTACAGGATTCTGAGCCTGCCTTTTGGTCAAGTGCCACAATGTGAATTTGGAATGTTCCTTGACACTGAGGGCTTGTCCTTAGCATGTGCTGCTGTTAGAAGGTAATGAACCTGTGGAGGCTGGGGCCTAGCAGAAGGAAGTTGAGCCATTGGGGCCATCACCATGAAGGAATACTGGAACTCCAACCCTCTCTGCTCCTCTCTCTTTGTTCCCTCACCTTCATCGAGCAAGCATCTCGTTCCACCATGTGCTCTCGCTGAGATGCACTGCACCACAGTTTCCAAAGCAACCAACAACCAATCCTGAGCTCCGAAACAGTGAGCCGAAGTAAACCTTCCCTCTCCATAAGTTGCTTATCTCAGGTATTCCATCAGAGTAGCAGAAAGATGGCAATTCATCTAGATAGTAAAGTTTTCCCAGAGGATGCTTAGTCGCCTAGCTCCCCGTCCCCCGTCTGTTCATACTCACACTCACCTGGCTGGCAGAGGAGTGGAGCGCTGCCTTCTGGGAGCTGGTGGGTATGTCGTAGAACTGCTGTCTCTCTGGATTCTAGGGAAAGACCACAAAGAAGGGCAACTTTGAGTTCTCTTTTCGAAGGATTTCTCACACAAAGTCCACAAGTTCAGTGTTTGTCAATGAAAGACACAAAACCCTGAACACTTTGGGGCTCAAGTCACAGTTCTTTGTGGGGAGGAAGTGTACATGTTATGGTAACTGTGCTCGACCACCAACCTGAACCCCCTCGTGTTTTTGTTTTTTTTAACTAAAATCAATTCTGCCTCTCTCTCTCTCTCTCTCTCTCTCTCTCTCTCTCTCTCTCTCTCTCTGTGTGTGTGTGTGTGTGTGTGTGTGTATCTAAGCACAGGCACCTTCTCAGCTCAAGGTATGGGGGTGGGTGGAGGGCTACAAGCACAAACCTGTCCTAGCAGTCCCCCAAATAAACCTTGGCAGCTCATCGCAAGGGTGTCAGCCCTCTGAATGAAGGAAGCCACAAAGGCAAATGGCATTCGAAACTCAGACTGGGCACCAAACCTTAGGGTGTGGAAGGGTGCAGCGTGAAGCTTACCTTAAGGGTTGAGGAGATCCGGCTCTGGACAGGAACGTCGTACACCTGGGAAGGCAGAGTTGGCAACGAGGCCCTTGCAGGTCTGGGAAGCATGTGAAGGGTCTTGGAGAGAAAAAGAGTAGAGTCAAGATTCCCAAGGTCATGATCAAAGTCGTCTTCCAAACAATGAAGACAGCCATTGACTGTTGGCTGTCACTAGCAGGCGGGTCCATCCTGAGGCCCACGGGCTGAGGAGAGATGTGAACGTAGCCCAAAACACAATCCTAAATTCATGCAAAATAGTCTAATTTTTTTTTGCAAGCTTTAAAGACTTGATTGAACAGTTCCCGAGCATGAACTTTATAAATGGCGATGTCATGTCACAATGTCAAAAGTACCTGCTGGAGGCTAGGAGGACTGGCACGCTGCAGGGAGGAACCATGGTTATGGGCATGTCTCCCGTACAAGGTGGGCATCGTGCCTGCAGCAGAGGCTCCTGGGAAGTGGGTTAGGATACGGGTTCTTGGTGTGCGTGTCTGATGAATGTGAGTGCGGGGCAGAGGGGAGAAGAGCAGGAGCCTGCAGCGGGGACAAGCTTGTCCATGATTGGAGGCCAGCCTTGAATACCCTATGAAGGCAAGGATGACCTTAAATCCCTGATCTTCCTGTCTCTACAGCCCACATACTAGGATTACAGGCATGTACCACACTACATTCAGTTTTATAGGATGCTGGGGACCAACCCTAGGGCTTACTCAGGACTTCATGTATGTTAGACAGGCACTCACTAACGGAGCAACACTTCCCACCATGTTTTGTTTTAATAGGAGAAAGCGTACTGGGTATCACAACATGCAGTACAACAGAAAAGGACCTAGGACTTGTCATATCAGGACTCCAGGTTGAGGACTAAGGCCAGGCAAGAGAGGACAAAATAAATTTGCTGAAAGCCCAGAGGGAGATGAACCACCTAGCTAGGTCCTAAGGAACCCAGCACTGTGTAGAGTACTTTCCAAGTTAGATCACTGCCGGCAGGGGGTTCGGGATTTTAATGTTCGGGACAACCCAGGTTGAGGAGCAGCTTCTGAGAACCAGGCCAGGGTCTCCTGATTCATCAATGTATTTGTCACCCAGCCTGGGGATGACACCAGTTAAGCTTTGCCTTGGGTTTCGTTTTGGTGAATGAAGGCACACAGCCCGAGACAGCATTAGACACAAACACTTTCCTGGCTGTCCCTCAGCTGTGGTCACAAGCATGGATAAAGCAGCTGTGAAGCCATACAGCATGTGTCTCTCCAAATACACACTGCAGCTGTCGAGGGTCAAACCAGCCCCTTTCTCTGTTTGAAAACTGCATTCTTCTTCACAAGGGACACAGTTCCATTAAAATTGTGGACCCTCAGGAGCGGGACTTTCTGAAGTACTATCCTAAAAAGGAAACACCCGCTGGTACCTGGAAACCGGAGTCACCCACACGGAGGGGCAGACTCCTCACAAGCTTGGATAAGAGGGTGGAGCCTCACATCCCATCTATCTCCACTTTGTGGTTCTCAGGGATAGACCTTACAGCCCAAGCCTGGGTTGGCTCTTTGGGCTATCCAACACAGCTACTGTTGTGCCCCACCTAAAGCCCACCTTTCCCTCAGCTTGTAATTGAGAAACTGCTTGTGAGGCGCCTCCAGCATCTCAGGTTTAGCAATCTTCTGCGTTCTAGCTGGGGAAGTGGCTCTGTCAGTACAGTACTTGCTTTTCAAACATGAAAACCTGAGTTCAATCCCCTGAACCTGTGTGAAAATATCTGGGAAGGTGGTACCTGTTTGTGATCCTAGTGCTGGGGAGCTGGGGATCCCTAGTCTCACTGCCTCACCAGCTTAGCAGAATGGACAAGTTCCAAGCCAGTAAGAGACCTCGTCTCAAAAAAACGAAAACAAAATAAACCAACAACAGAAAGGAGGCAGGCAGAGAAGGTGGCTCACCCATTGGATAATGGTGCTAACAGCCAAGCCTGACAATTTGAGTTCAGTCCCTGGAGCTCACACAGTGTGGGGAGAAAACTGACTCCAGTAAGTGGAATTCTGACCTTCACATATGTGCTGTGGCAAGCATGTGCCCCCGATAAGTGTAGCTGTGGTTTTTGTTTTGTTTCGAGAAAGATCTCACTATATGGCCCCAGCTGGCCTGGAACTTGCTATGTAGACCAGGCTGGGTGGCCTCAAGCCCACAGGGTCCTCGCCAGGGCTGGATTAATGACATGTTCTACCATGCTGTTTAAATACCACCATAGAATAGCAAAGTGGACAACTTGAGGTTGACCTCTGACCACTGTATGTATATACACACATGTCCATCCATACATGTGTGTGCACACCCATAAACACACACCCCACACATGCGCGCATGCACACACACACACACACACACACACACAAACACATGTATACACATATTAGAAAAATCAAGTCTGGAGGTGGTGGTGCATGCCTTTAATCCCAGTACTCAGGAGGTAGAAGCATGCGGATCTCTGTGAGTTTGAGCCCAACCTGGTCTACTGAGTGAGTTCCAATCCAGTCAGGACTATACAGAGAAAGAGAGAGAGAGAGAGAGAGAGAGAGAGAGAGAGAGAGAGAGAGAGGAGAGGAGAGGAGAGGAGAGGAGAGGAGAGGAGAGGAGAGGAGAGGAGAGGAGAGGAGAGGAGAGGAGAGGAGAAGAGAAGAAAAATCAAACCCTGGTTCTGTCCCTGGTCTTAGGCTGATTGGCCCAGGACCAAACTCACCACTCACCAACAGTTTAATTGCACCCAGCCCCTCCCCACTCTTCCAAGCTCTTCCTTGCCTATTTTGTGCAAATGGTTGACTTTGTGGGTCACAAGTGACTGTGGGAGCCACCTACAGTTCACCCAGGGACTTTCCTGTGTGTGCCACTTCAGAAATGTCCCCTTTCTTGGGAAAGTGTTAAGTTAGATGCTGTCAATTAAGGAACAAGCCATGAGCTGTGGTTTCCAAAGGCTTGCAGGGATGGGAAGTAATTCCAAGTGAGTATCGCAGAAAATCTGTCCCTTTACACTTGAATTACCAACGTGGCCCTTCTCAGAATGGAAGTCTCTTCTGTATGTGGTTTTGTGTGTGTTTCAAGCCAGGTTTCCATATTAAATAAAGGAAGCTGGAATGAAAAGTAAAACAAAAACTCAGAAGAGCGGTTTCCTGGGTGAAGCTGCAGGAGGAAGACATGGGGGCTTCTGGGAGCTGTTTTGGTTTCGCTAGTGTGCACACTAGTAACTGAGCTGTGCCTCCAGGACCTGAAGGTGACAAACTGACAAAAACCCAGCGGAAAGAGTCGCTTTGGGGTCAGCGCAATGGCTTCGTGGGTAAAGGTGCTTGCTGCCAAATTGGATGACCTGAATTTGATTCCTAGGATTCCCTGGATAAAACGAGAGAACCAATTTCCACAAATTGTCCTCTGACCTCCACAAACATAAATAAAAAACAGTAATGAAAAAGAAAAGAACTTTTCTATATAACTGACTAAATATGTTTTAAAAAATGGTTTCAGCCAGGCTCACATAAAGAGGGCCACACAGAGAGCAGAGACTCTGAGGATAAAGGTCATGCTTTTAGAGTCAGGTGGGCAGACAGACACAGACCGACTTGAAAACAACAGTTTCTGCCCTGGGCTCACATCTGGCTCATCGGGATGGGCCATTTGACCTCCCTTGGCATCAATATCCTCTTGTGTAGGATGGAGGACCATTCTAAGCCAAAGGCCCTCAGAGGCTTCGGACACACTGACCCTGACACATAGATGAAAGACTCACAACAACTGGAGAAGCGCGCTGTGCTGTGCTCCAGCCCTCTGTGTCGAACGCCGGACCACTCTGAATCCTAAGGAGCCCATGAAAGGCTTTGCTCCGGCTGTGGCTTCAGTTTGTAGATTGCAGTGGACACAGCTCAAAGGGCCAAGTTTCCCTAATTCGACCTGTGACTGTCCTTGATTGGAAGACGTTTTCTGAGCAGCCTCAGACTCAGGGATAAATGGCAGATGCCTGAGTTCAAAAGACACCCATGCCTGCTTTCCTGTGGACCGGAACACGCACAACTGATTGCTGACTATTCTTGGAGTGCCTGGCTCTTGCCTTTTGGGGGTAGAGGAAATTACGTAGAATCTCCTAAGGGTACAGTTAGGGGTCGAGCTTAGACGTCATCAGTCTGATGGTTCCCCAACACAGGGACAAAGGGGCAGAGGGTGCTGGAGACCTCCTAATGTTCTGGATTGGTAGTAGCTGCCTTTGAAGTCAAAGGAGCCAGGATGCCAGCTCCTTAAAAGGAGGAGGAGGAGAGGGAAGAGGAGGAAGAAAAGGAGGGAGAGGAGAAGGAGGAGGAAGTGGAGGAGGAAAAGGAGGAAGAGAAAGAAAAGGAGGGGGAGAAAGAAGAGAGAAGGAAGCCAGAATGTAGTTTGGACAAAGAGGGAACCTGAAGGAGAGAAGGCAGGGACATTCCTTGGGTATTTTCTGTGGTCCCTGGAGAAACTGCTCAGGGACAGAGGACCCGAGTTCCCCTTCAGTCACTGTGGTTTCTCTTGGTCACCACAGGGGCCCTCCCGGAAGGATGCACACTGCCGACAGGCCTCAAGGACAGACCTTCCTGCACACACAGCACCCATCCTCTGAGTTAAGTTGCAATGGTGAACTTCGCGTTCCCTCACACGGTGTCAGTTTCCAGGGGGACAGTGGAGCCTGGCCCTGTGCTGGGCACTGGGGAAGTTCGGCATCAGTGGGTGTCAGTGGGCATCAGTGGACATCAGTGGGTGTCAGTGGGTGTCAGTGGGCGTCCGTGGGCATCAGTGGGCATCAGTTGGCATCAGTGGGCAAAGGTGGGTTCAGTGGGCGTCAGTGGGCATCAGTGGGTATCAGTGGGTGTAAGTGGGCATCAGTGGGCATCAGTGGGTGTCACATCTGCTGTCCTTTCAAGAAGAGTCAGACAGACCTTTACTATATATATATATATGTGTGTGTGTGTGTGTGTGTGTGTGTGTGTGTGTGTGTGTGTAGTTTTGGAAGGAAATTCAAACTCAAACTGGCTGGCATGACTTCTTTTCCGCATTTTACTGACTTACAGCAGTGCACACGTGGACTGTCAGTACACTTGTGGAGGTTAGGGGCAATGTGCCAAATCTTTCCTCTCTGCTCATCATGTGGGTTCTGAACACCAAACTCAGGTCACCAGGCTTCTTTTTAGTAGGAACTTTTACTTGATAGGTCCTGTCAGTGCCCCTTATGACTTATTCTTAAAGAGACAGGCAGAGCCCCTCCTGAGTCAGCCATCCAGACAGCAGAGGGTGCTAGGTGGAGACTGGGGTAATTGTTCCAAGAAAGAGAGTTAGGGCCTGCCTTGCGGCCAGTGAGTGGTAGGAGGCTCAGGCTGTATCCCTTTGCTGTCTGCAGCCAGTGCCTCTGTGTGACAACTGTTTGTGCTGCCCGGCAGCTTAGGGAGCTGGGGAATCTGAAGTATTCAAATCTTGAAAGGATTAGTGTCCTATTCCAGGCAGTGCTGGAAGCTGGAGAGAAGGGAGGCTGAGGTGTGAGCGAGTTCTGGGGTCCTGCCCCACCCCCGCGTCTAAGACAACTGTTGGCCTCGTGGCCAAGGGCGGTGTGTCATGGGGTAGACTGCCAAGTGTCAGATGTTTGAGGATGCCTATGGTCCTTGAACGCCGAGGCCAGGCCGAGGCCAGTGAGCTTTTGTTTGTTGTTTGTGAGACAGGGCTTCAGGTAGCAAAAGCTGGTCTCAAACTCACTCTATAGCTGAGGTTGGCCCTGAACTCCTGGTCCTCTTGCCTCCATATCCTGAGGGGTGCTCCGCCAGGCCTGGTTTATGCAGTGTTTGGGATAGACCCAGGGCTTCAGCAATGCTAGGTAAGCACCGCACCAGCTGAGCTTCAGCCCCAGGCCAGGGTTGTGGGGCTAACATGTTCTACGTCATCGTTCTGTTTCCTTTTAATTCCTCTCCTTACCTAAGACCCCAAGCTCCTTTCCCATGCTTGCAGAATTCACAGGTTCCACATATGTGTCCCACGGACACCCATCAGTTCCTGATCTGTTTGCTCAAGAAATATTGTTTGCGGACCTGCCTCATGCTAGATGCTGGGAAACATGGGACAGAATAAAATAAAGATCCCTGCTCATTATCTTGTTTAATGTTCTCCTTTCTCAACTCTGCTTCCTGAGGAGAACTATCTGCGTGGGTTCTAGGTCTTTCCAGCCCATATGTGCACCATGCTCACATACACACACCTGTATACAATCACACATACACATGTATACCTACATGCATGAACACATTCACACTACACATACACACACGCAAATGTGCACCTGCATACACACATACACACCTGTATACAATAACACATACACATGTGTACCTGTATGCGCGAACACATTCACACTACACATATGCACACATGTGCACCTGTGTACACATACACACACATGATGCGCACACACACACACACACACACAGTTTTGGGTTTTTTTGTTTCTTTGTTATCTTGCCTAGTCTTTGGTTAAAGGATTCTGTTTTCCTTTTTAGAACAGCTGCATAGAAACAATCCATTTCTTATTCCTATGGAGTTGTTTGCCACGGTGACAGGGACAAAAGACGGTTTTCTTGGGCAGGGATGGGGGTGGGGTGGGAATGGACTAGCAGATAGACACACTTACCGCCTAGCCTGTGGACCTGACTTTGATCCCTGGGACCTGCACACGGAGGAAGGGAGAGGACCAGCTCCTGAAAGTGTCCTCTGGTTTGCATACATGGGCCGTGGCCCAGGCATGCTCTGCTCCCAAATAAATAAGTGAGAGTTGGGAAAAACTTTTAATAATGTTGTAACTGACCTCCTTCCATGCAAACACTTGGGGACCTCTTGGTTTTTCCCTAGCACCAGAGTGACCACACCCCCCCCCATTCCCATCTCCTGGCACCAGAGTGATCACACACCCCTCCATATCTCTATT
Source organism: Myodes glareolus (assembly GCF_982192425.1). NCBI lineage: Eukaryota > Metazoa > Chordata > Mammalia > Rodentia > Cricetidae > Myodes > Myodes glareolus. Next base: position 6,527,336 of record NC_142035.1, read on the forward strand.
TGTCTTCTTGTATTGTTTCTACAACAATTCTAGAAGTAAATTGTGGAGACTGATGCATGTCTTCAATGCAGTGAGCAGTGCTTTGCCTTTGACATGGTGTGAACTAACCCGTCACTTGTCCCTCTTGTCCCTAGTGGTCTCTGTGGTGTGGGGTAACCTACAGGCTCCTCAATACACCTCAGTGGGCCTTCAACTGACAGCACAGGGTGGCCAGTCTTGGTGAGCTGGACAGGCGCAGGGATGCTGAGTGTGAACGAAACGGGTCGAGGCTTAGCCATGCTCGACAGGGCTCTGAGGTCCTGTCTTGCACATTTTGATGTGATAAATGGCAATGACTGGGGTGTATCGACGCCCCCGGGTATCATGTACCCTTTACTGTGCTTTCCTTGGAGACAAACTCACCTGTCTGGGGAAGGTCAGAGTCTTTTCACAGATGATCCTGGCACCGGATGGTGAGGCAGGCAATTCGTAGACTTGGGCAGTAGCTGGAGGCGGCCCCTCCACCCAGCTCTTCATCTGTTCATACACGGGTCCAGGGGGTGGTGGGCAGAACAAACTGGGCACCTGATAGAGTGCCTCTGAGCTAGTGAGATCTGTGTCCAGGCCTCTAAGGAGCAGGGGACAGGCTCTGTCTGCAGGATTCTCTTTGAGGACTTGGAGGCGGTTGGCGGGAGCCAGGCCTTGCCTCCCGTGGAGTAGACACTTCCACCATCCTTCACTTTCTGGCACATTCTGCTCCACAATGGTTAGGATGTCCCCTCTGGAGAAAGCCAGCTCATCAGAGCAATCGGGATGGTTGTCGTAAAGCGCTCTGGCCAACAAGGTCTGGGGGAAGAGAATATGTTGTCACTGTCGCTGTCAGCGGCACCAGGCCACCAAGTCACTGCAGCGTAAGCAGGCCTCCAGGCTGCTTTCATCCCCCTCCCGAGAGGCGCCGGCCCTTATCCTTCCCCTCCTCAGGGTTTCTGGTGATGCCGCAGCCTCTGGGATGCTTTGCCTGCATCCCCAAACCCAAGGAGAGCAGCCCTGATAAGCCCTTTCTTAAAGTTGGACTTGCATGCTGTACGATGACACGCAATTGGGTCAAAGTTCCATGTCTGTGTGCCTGTGCGCCTATCCTATTAGCTACCCTCTCGGAAGCTCAGTTTCCTTATGGATAAAATGAGAACAACAATGACACCTATTAATGGAATTACTGCTAGAATGAAATCTTGGTGTGTACGTACGTATATATGCATATATATGAGATTAAATACAGTTTGTTTATCTATTACTCTGTCACCAGCATCAGCCTCGGGCTCAGTTATATAGAAGCTTGAAGGGTGTTTGTTAGCTGGGTTTGGTGGCTCACACCTATGGTTCCAGCACTTGAGAGGCTGAGGCAGGAGGATTGAGAGTTCAAGGTATGCCTGGACAACTCAGTGAGTCCTGTCTCAAAAAATAATAAAGAGTTAGGATGCGTCTCAGTGGTAGAGTGCTTGCCTCATCCGTGGGAGGCACATACTGAGTACTGTCGGGGGCAGGGGACAGTTCTGTGGCAAAGTTTGGAAGATCCACCTAGGACTCTGTTTCTTGATATGTCTGTGACACATGTTTAACACTCTTTGCCAAGAACACTGGAATGCTTTTAAAAATACTTTTTTCACTCGTGTGTGTGCGTGCATGTGCTTGTGTGTACATGCGTATGAAGTGCCTGAGGTGCCCAAAGAGACATTGGATACCTCGGTGCTGGGAACCAAACTCAGATCCTCTGGAAGAGCAGCAAGTGCTCTTAATTGCTGAGTCATCTCTGCAGCCCTTGAAGAGCTTTTTAATCCATTCTTGGAAATACTCAGACTGCCCAAATTGCCCTGGGAGTGGGTGGCTTTCATTTATCCTGGGGAGTGGGTCACCTCTCCGCTTACCCTACCTTGAATTTATTTTTCCAGACAGGTAATGGGCCCTGTGAAGCCAAAGCAGGCCTGCAGATTTCCCCTGACCTCCACGGTGACCCACAAGCTCAGGGACTTTCCAATACTGAGTCGAATAGCAGAGAACAGGCTTGGTACTCCTGTACTCTGGCTGCCTTCTCTTAAGGTAACAGATTTTCCTTCAGAAGCTCAGCAAACTTTTACTGAATGCTACTTTCAACTGGCGCCGAGATTTAAGAAACATTAATTTCGGTCATGTCTTACCAACCCTTAGTGCCCTGATATCCTTGGGGTCCAAAACCTTCCAGGCCCTTTGTGATTTTCTGTCCCCCACACTCCCCACCAGTCTCCCATGATCACTCTTGCTGAGGACTACAGTGCCGTCCATTTGCTTGTCCCTCTTTCCCCAAACATTCAAGTCGCTCTTTACCCACTGACATCCCACACAGGCTTTTAGACTCTCCTTGAATGTCACTTCCTGCGAAAGAGGAGTCTCCGATGCCACCCTGCAAACCAAACTGGTTCTTCCCGCCTGTTTGTGATCTTCCCAAGTCCATGTTCATCTCTAACTCACAGAGGACAACCATCTCTCTGCCTGTGTCCTACGAGAACAGGGTGCACGCCCTCCTCACCCTCAGCTGTGTTCCCAGGGTTCCCATTAACCCTTCGCTAGGATGATGACCAGGGTGGAGCCACGCTGCTGTAACTGTCAAGTTTTTAGCAGGTAAAACCCTGGAGCATGGACACCTAGCTTTGTCTAGAGCAGGAGACAAGGGTCTTTTCTGTGATAACCGTGCCAACCCTTTTAAACAATATTTAAAGAGAATGCTCGAAGAGAGGACCAGAAGATGCTGGTTCATGGTCCTGGAATGTGACATGATGGTTTCACCTGGAGGCCTGCAGAAACCGGTTGGGATGATGCGCTGAAGGGAGTGACGTAATAACAGACACAAAAGAGGACTCCAACCAACAAGAACAACATTAAGCAAAAAACACATGCTAAATGTCCAGGCTACAGGTAAATGGTAAATAACAGATAATTCCAATAGAGTAGGGTTATGGACTCTCATGGAAAGTTGACTAAAGGCTCAGCCTTAGTGAGGCTATAGGCATTGTGTGTGTGTGAGCCACTGCACCTGGCAACTCACTATATCTGCAGGAGATTCACAATTACCTCGTTGAAAGCTACTTAGTGATTCCATTACTCAGGAGGCTGAGGCAGGGTTATTGTTAGTTTGGAGACACCCTGGGCTACTTGCTAAGTTCCAGACACGGGCGATGAGTAAGACCCTGTCTCAGGAGACAGAGACAGAGAGATAAAGAGAGAGAGAGAGAGAGAGAGAGAGAGAGAGAGAGAGAGAGAGAGAGACAAAGAATCACAACTTAACCATCTATTTTGGGAAAATGAAAAACAGAAGCTGGCCTTCACCCTTCACAGTTCTTAGGAAATCTATCCAAAGCGCTTTGGCGGGGAAGCCTGTCACTGATTCGTGCAGGATCTGTCCGGTTCACCATGGGTGTCATGGAGCAGTTGTTGAAAGCAGCTGAGCCACACTGTCCAGACAGCAGCGACTTCTTCTGGGACTAGACATTCAGAGAGGTGGGGGTGTTTTCAGAGAACAATGGGTTTTTAGGATCATCCAAGCCAGGAAGCATCTGCCCCATGGGGCCCCCACAGCTGTCCTGGATCGATAACAGCTGCCTCATTCCTGACATATGGTTTCCTGCAGCTGACTGCTTGCTGGCCTCATCTTCAAAAGCAAAGTGACCTCTAAATATGCCACAGTGCAAGTCCCTTCTGTATCGTGGTTCTTTATAAACAGCAAGTGATCAATGATTACAATTTCCTGATTAATTAATTAGTGGCAGCGTTGGAGACGGAACCTAGGGCTTCAAGTATGTTAGGTAAGCAACAAAAATGCCCCGAGCCTAGGTCACCAAATTTTAATAACAGAGACCAAGTTTGATGCACAAGAAGAATGAAGCTAACAGGGCAAAGTGGTACATGTCTGTCATCCCAGCTGGGGGAGGTGGGAGCAGGTGAATCAGGAGTTCAAGTTCATCCTGGCCTATAGAAAACCTTGTCTCAAGAAGTCAAAACAAAACAAAGTGAAACACCAGCAACAGCAACACCAGAAGACGAATGAAACACACGTAGACCCTAGGAACAGAGTGGATTATATGGAACAAGACCCTATTTTCTATGGAGTGCTCAGACATTTTACATCACAAATTCCAGAAGTCTCAGACACAGGCTGTCTTGTCTCCACTTTACAGGTAGGAAAATAGAGGGTCAGAGAGATCTAATAACCTTTAGACTCAATGGATCTCTTCCCATAATATTCTAGATACATGCACACACACATATGCACACACATACACACGAATGCACACACACACACACACACACACACACACAAACACACATGCATACCTGAGCCTGTCTAAAAACTCAGATCACTCACAACTGCTTTTTAGGATGCCAGCTAAGCTCCTGGGGGTGGCTTTGAGGCCCCGTGGTTGTCCCTCAGGCCCGCCACTCCTGCTCTCATTGCTGGTCTTCCAACCGTATTGTCTCTTGACTTTTCCATGATTCTCCTAGTTTGGGACCATCCCTTGCCATTCCATTTGCCCAGAACACTCTTTTACCAGATCTATGCATGGCCAGTTTTCAGCTCAGGGGTCACCTATGTAGAGGCTGCCTTCCTCTATGCAGAGATGGGCTCCCACACGAAGGACCTATAGAAGGCCCTATGGGTAAATCCATCGGGGCAAGTCATGGCCAGTTTGTCACAGAGGAAGAGGAGACACCACAGTAGCCCCTATGACAACAGCAGCAAGTCCTCACTGTGCACCCAGGCTCCTGGCACTGCCATGCTCAGTTCGTTGAAACTAACATATGGAAGCTGTTGACAGCCACGGTCATGGAACCTGGCAGCAGTCCAGTGGTCACAGAGGGTAACTCGCGAGCTATTCTCTAATAGGGTGTTAATTTGGAAACATTGGCATGAATACTCACATGACAGTGTTGGACACATGTTTATCTCTGTTTCTTATGATGTTCTTATTTTAAAACTTGAAAACGTTTTATTTTGTGTGCGTGTTTGTGGTTGCATGTGTACATCAGCAGGCCTGTGAAGGACAGAGGACAATTTCCGGGAGTCAGTTCTTTCTACAGTTTGGGTCTCCAAGATACAACTCACGTTACCAGGCAAGGCAGCAGGTCCCCTTACCACCTTTACCCACTGAGTCTTCTTGCTGGCTCCAAGGTTTTCCTTTTCATTCTTGTTTCTATGAATTTCTTTTATTTTTCGAGACAGGGTTTCTCTAGTGTGTCTTTGACTGCCCTGGAACTCACTCTGTAGATCAGGCTGGCTTCAAACTCATAGAGATCTGCCTGCCTCTGCCTCAACAAGTGCTGAGATTAAAAGCATATGCCACCATGCCCTGTGAGAATCTTTTTAAACGAGTATCATGTCCATTTCTGTCTTGCTAGGTTTAGTTTTATGTGCTTTCTTTTTTTTTTTTTGGTTTTATTTGTTTTAAAAAAAATCTTAGTTTATTCTTTATTTTGATGGGTGTTTTTCCTGCATGTGTATCTGTGAACCATGTGCTTGCCTGACACCTGAGGAAACCAGAAGAGGGCATTGTATTTTCCTGGAACTGAAGTCACAGCTGTGAGCCACCATAGGTGTGCTAGGAAATCAAATCTGGTCCTCTGGGAGAACAGTCATTGTTCCTAACCTCCGAGTCATCTCCACAGCTGCTACGGTTCTAATGCAGGATCTCACATGGCCCATGCTGGTCTATAGTCCCTAAAGAACTGAACTTCTGGTCCTTCTGTTGTGCCTGGATGTTTCTCTCCCGCCCATAGGATTGCGCTTCACCCTGTCTCTACCTCCTAAATTCTGGGGTTACAGATGTGTGCCACCACGCCCAGTGTGGGAGAAATGTGGCCATCCAGACAACTTGTCATTTTCCAGTTCCTCTAGCTGCCCTGTTCACACATCCTCAAGCCCTCCCGTGTGACTTCATACATGTCTCTCCCTTTGTCCACAGGCCCTCTCCCCACCTTCACTGACTAGGTCCTCCTCAGACGACATTTCCATGGCCACTTGCACATGCTCATCCCCAATCAACAGTTAGGAAACAGAAGAGACGTGAATAGGCATTTGGAAGGCAGAAGCAGGAAGGGCTTAGGACCCTTTTGTCTTGAAGACAAAGAACAGAGGTGACCTCATTGGGCGCGGAGGAAGGACCCGCAAGAATCAGCTTGCAAACTCTGTTTAGCTGGGGGAGGAGATTGATCAGCTAGAGACCTGGGAAACTGTCCGACCGTCCATCCATCCATCCATCCATCCAACCACTCACTCACCAGGACATATGCAAATATGAATATACCCTTGCCAGAATCTGTCTGAAGACACCGTGGTAAACGTGACAGTCCCTGATCTACTAATGTATCTTCTTATGGATACGGCTTGTTTCTATTCAACTTCCACAGAAGTAAACGTCGGATCCATTGAAGTAGATGAGAGGCTTTATGAGTGTGATGGAAATGAAAAAAAAAAAAAAAAAAAAAAGGGAAATTGGAAGAAGCCAGGCCTACCGAGGGCAAGTTGTGGTAGGAGAGGTGGGGAAAGTTTTCTGGGACGGTGGCTTTCTGGGGGCGGGGCTTAGTCAGTTGAAGGGTGAGTGGGATGGCCTGTCGGCAGAGGAAGAGAGACCCCCAAGCGAGGGTGTGTGTGGGGGCGCTAATGGAGGGGTTAGAGGAACTGGAACAGCTGGAAGGCCGTACACAATCGTCAGGGCTTTGATTTTTGTCGCGGCTACTATTTATACCTCGTGGCTAGGTGGAGTGTTTGGAGTTCAAGGCAGATAGCCTAAAGGATGCCCAAAGTGGGTGGAGCCTACTTTCCCATGGCTGCAGGGAAAGACTGGGGAAGCGCGGGGTCCACTGGGAGAGGGCCTTGCAGGAAGGCGGGGAAAGGTAACTACCAGCAGGAGGCTCGTGCTGGGCAAACCGACAAGCCACATCTGTCCTACCTTCCTCCGAAGCCAGAGGAAATGTGGAAGCATCCTTTCCTGGCTCCAAGCAGGGCCAGGCGCAGCCTCAGCTCCACCCTGGCATCTTTATTCCCACCCCCCCCCACCAACCCCGAAACCCCTCCGCAGGCTGGGAGGGTATGGTTCCTGCACCACAGGAGCCTGCCCCTCAGCAATACCTTTGCTTTCCATCTTCCTAGTTTATGGAAGGGACAAAAATGCAAAGTCAAGGGTCAGACCTGGGGGTGGGGTCTGGAAGTCTGCCTGGTTGGCCTCATTATGAGAGTTCTGAGGCACTTGCCACCAGGGGAGGTTAAGGGACTTCTGTGCCCAAGGTCACCTATCAGAGACTGTCCATCGGGGTTCAGATCTGGGCCTGTCACCCTGGAAGCTGTCACTGTCACATCTCCATATCCAGCTCTTTCAGCATAAGTCTAATTTGCCAAACGAGTTCAAATCTAGAACGAGCTGGTTTAAGAATGATCGGAGGCAGGGACTGTGCCTCTCTGGTAGGAGCTGCCTGGCACCGACAAGGTCCTGGGCTCCACGCTAGCACTGAAGTAGAACACAGAGAGGGCAGGTAGGCTCTGGGTGAGAAAAAGTTCTGTGAGTGCCACAGCTATAAGACACGTGGGCGAGGAGGGGGCTGTGGTATCACAGGCCGACTTTAAAGAACCACTTTGCTTCTCAAAGGGCTGAGCCAGAGGAATGAGAAGCAAAGTGATCCCCAGAATGTAGCAGAAGGAGAGAACTGACTCCACAGAACTCCTCTGACCTCCACATGCATGCCACAGTACATGCACCCACATACATACATCATATATAGCATCCATACTGACATATGGTAATAATAACAATGAATAGTAAGTAATTTACCTCTGAGGGGATCAAGGGAAGCAGTGTGCTGCACAGCCCACCCTGGCTGGGGTTTAAAGGCCTGCCCTGCTTCTCCTGGAGGTGAAAGTCAATCGCCATGGGCTGTGAGCACCTGTGCCTAAGGCAGGACTCCGCAAAGTCCCTGACTGTCCCTCCGTTTAGGGACCTTCTCTTCTTCCTTCCTTCCCTCTTTCCAAATTAGGGCTCAGCCAGTATGACGGGACCTAATCCTGTTTCCTGCTTGTTTTATCCTTCACAAAATGTCCTTGTCCCCAGACTCCTCTGCCTCTAAAATGAAGGAGTTCATAGCTGGGGACAGAAAAGTCATGCGATGGCTTCCGCTGAAGCCACGGACACTGGAGGGATCTAGCACACGGCGAGGCCACAGCAGGAGACAGCAAAGGAGAGAGTGCCCAGACAACAGCAGTCCCTGCAGGGGGGGAGGGCCAGGGCAGCAGGGTGAGCACAGGTCTCTTTCGAACTACAGTTCTGACACATGGCCGCGCTGAACATTTCCGCTTCTGTCTCGCAGGCGCCGTGGCTCATTTTCAAGAATTCTTAGTTTTTAGGGAAGGTAAAGGACTCATTCACACTTCCCTTTTTTGGACCATGAAAGGATGGTTAATTGAAACTACACCTTAAAAAGAAAAATAAACTACAGGGCTAGAGAGATGGCTCAGCGGTTTAGAGTAATTGCTGCTCTTCCAGAGGACCCAGGTTCAATCCCCAGCACCCACTGGTGGCTCACATACATTTGTAAGTCCAGTTCCAGGGGATCCAGTACCCTCTTTTGACCTCCACGGGCACCAGGCACATATGTGGTGCACATACATATACACAGCCAAAACACCTGTATACATAAAATAAAATATAAAGGTAAGGTAACATCCACTGGCCAATGAGATGGCTCAGGTAAAGGTGTTTCCTATGTAAGCCTGATGATGTTAGTCTGAGCCCTGAGACCCAGACAAAGGAGAGTACCCACTCTATGAAGCTGTCATCTTCTCTCCACACCCAAACCATGGCACAGATAGACCCCCAACATCATATACATGCCATAACACTAAATAAAAGAACAATATACTGTGCACAGGTGGGAAATGGAAAGTCCCAGGAACAAGGTTTCCCAAGAGTCCACTAGATTATCTTGACGAGAAAGCTAAGCTGGGGGATAGTTCACATCGTAAGGACGCAAAGCTAAACTAGGAAGCATCAGAGCGCGCAGACGTTTTCCATCATTTAAAAAGGTACATTATGTTTAGAGAAGAATAAAGAAAACCCCTTCACCGCCTCCAAGCTCCCACCCACATTCTCTGCAAAGAGAGGGCTGCGGAGGAAGAAGGACCCTGAGGAAGAAGCAGAGCATCCTTGGGGTGCCACTTCTGATGGAAGGTGACATTCAGACAGGGGGCAGGAAGAGCGTCGGGGGCTCTGAGGGGCTGTAGCAAAGCGACTCTGTGAAAGTCACCTAATCCCACAGCTTCCTTGTGTGTGATTGTGTATGCCACCCAACATCACTTGTTGTAATTTAGCAAAGAGAGAGAGAAAATCCTCGCGTGTGTGGAGGAGTCGCCCACCTCGGGTATCTTTCTCAAGGCACTCCCCCTTAGGTTTCAGACAGGGTCTGATTTCGCTAGATGGGCTAGCCAGCAAGCTCCAGGGATCCTCCTGTCCCTGCTCACTGACCCATGCTGGGATTATAGACATGCGCTGGTTTTTTAGCGGACGCTGGGAATCTGAACTGAGGTTCTCCTACTAGCCCAGAAAGCACACTACCCCCGAGCTACTGCCTCAACCCCGAGAATCACTGGACTTGGAGTCCGTTTACTCCCACAGCCTGAGAACAGGCCCATAACGAAGGTACTTAGGGAAGGCAGTGGACCACCATCTGCTAAAGTCTACAGACTAAACCTGCTGGTGCATGAATATTCAAGGTGTTTACACTGGAAGACTTGGCAAGCCTGGGAAGGATAGGCGAGCTCCCCGCCAGGGAGGCTGCGCTGTGCACTCTCCCCTCCTGCAGCAGATACATAATGTTTTGGGTCTTGTGCACAAAGATCCAGCAGGGGAAGTAGCTCAGCTAGCAGGAGGGCCTGACACATGGGACACATGAGCTGGAGTGTAGTAGCAGGACATAGTGACATTCATGACACGATTGAAGGAGCCATGTGCCCACTTTCTCATCCTTGGTGCTAGCCTGTGAGGTCTGCAGTTATAAGGGGATACCAGGCCAGCAGGCCCACTCTTTTCACTTCTCTCTTCAACATTCCGTTCCCAGTCCTCTCTGACTCGTCTTCACATTGTCTCTCCTTTCTTCTTTGTATTTCATCACCGTCCTATGGCATAGAAAGGAGCTTACTCGCTCCTCCCCCAACCCTTCTCCCATGTTCTTTTTGTTTTTCTGTACTGAGATTCTGACCTGGGACCCAGAGCACCCCAGGCTCCAGCCATCCTTTACTTTTTTATTCTGAGACAGAGTCTCCTTTAGTTGCTCAGGCTGGTCTTGAACTTGTGATATTTCTGCCTCCACCACCCAAGTAACCGGTGCCACCAGGACTAGCATGAAGCAGCTTCTTCTCTTCTTCTTTTTTAGAGACAGGGTTTCTCTGAGTATCCCTGAGTATTGGCTTTCTGTCCTGGAACTCGCTCTGTAGACCAGGTTAGCCTAGAGCTCACAAAGATCCACCTACCTCTGCCTTCCACGTTCTGGGATTAAAGCTGTGCACCACCACTGCTCGGCCTGAAGCCGCCTTTTCTCTGTTACTTTCCATTGAGAATCCTTCCCCAGCTGTATTTACACTAAAGTAAAATTCCATGTGTTATAGGGAACTGAGAGAGTCTCTTAAAATAGCCAGAAGAGCTTCCTACATCGTGCCCAGAGCTTGCCCTCTGAATCGGCGCTGTATCCAGTTGTCTCACAAGGAGCAGCCCCTCCTCCCTTGTCCCAGTCAGCTTCGTCCCACCTGTATCCCATCAGCAAGGGGACTGGGATGTTTAGATGGGGTAACAGCCAAGTGGTCTCTGGCAGCATCCTAGATGTAGACACTGGAGGGAATTGCTGCCCTTGCTTTTCCAAAGCAGTGCAAAGTAGTTGGAGGTTAAAGAGGAGCAGCTGTCCCGAGGGAGCTGAGTGACCTGGCGCCATTTATCCAAAAGGATGCCCCGGGACCCTCCCTCCCTGATTGCTTTTTATGCAATATGACATTTAAGTTTTCAAAAAGAGAAGAAAGAAAAAAAAACTGGGCAGAATGTCACCTTTTGTTTTGTCTTTGTCCCAAGGTTTTGTTAGGTAGCTTAGGTGGCTTAGTACTTGCTGTGTAGCCCAGGTTAGCCTCAAACTTGTAGCAATACTCCTTCTTCAGCCTGAAGTTTCAGACATTCCCATACTCCGCCCCCCCCATACACAGAAAGTAACTTTTAAAATAAAATAGACTCTTTTGTTTCCAAATCTGTTTCCCAAAGTATCATTCTTTTGGAAACTAGGATTACCTACCTGGAGGTTCAGCGACAGTCTGAAATTACCCCAGGCCCTTTGCCCACGGCCCCTGGGAATCCACCATACAGGAAAGAGATGCCAGACAAGGAGGGCACTTCTCACAACTCACCTTCATCTTGATCCTCTACCGACACCGGCAATGTTCCACAACCTCCTCACAAGGCTACACAGGCAAAGATGATTGCCCCAGCCTCTGGCTCTCTACAGTGTCTGCAGGACTTCAGAGGTCGTGTGCCTGACAGTGCTCTCTAGCACCTGCTCTGGCCTGTCTCTCTGGACAGAAACCAACAGCCCGATTCCCACAGACACCCCCGCCCCCCGGAAATCTCCAGTCTGTCTGGGTGCAGACAGCCGTGGTGGCTGCCTTGTCAGGAGACACCAAGGACAAAGAAGGGGACAAACCCAGAGGACATGACTGAGAGGCAGCATAGAGGAGAAAAAGGGAAACCCAGGGAGGGCTGCTTCCTCATCTTCCTGATCCCTCTGAAAATGCCCCTAGTTCATAGTGTAACCCAGACTCAGACCGACGTTTTCGTGGTGGGAGTGAACGCAGACCTACCTAGCAGTCATTTTCTTCCTGCTGGTTTGAATGAAAAAGCCACACATTTACAGTGACTTCGACAAGTATAGAAGGCAGTGCCTTTTTTGAGGAAGACTGTGGCCTAGGAAAATTCCAAGCCACCATCAGGAATTAAACATTTCCCTCTTGACGTCTGGCCACTGGGCTCCCAGCAGGGGTGGGTCTTGCCCACTTGGTCAAGCACACTTCTATTTATTTGGCCTGTGTATACCAGGAAACAGGTACTCAGAGCCCTTGGTCTAAGTTCAGGATTTTGCTGTCATTGTTTGAGACAGGATCTTACTGTGTAGCCCTGGCTAGCCTGGTACTCTGAAGCACAGCCCAACCTTGTCCTTGTTCTGGTGGTTCCCTCCTCACAGACAACGCCACCCCCACTTCTTGCTTGATGTATCCTGGTATTTGGTTGGAGCCAGGAGTAGTGGTGCACACCTTTAATTCTAGCACCCAGGAAGTAGAGGCAGGGGGATCTCTGTGAGTCCCAGGTCAGCATGATCTACATAGCAAGTTCTAGGTCAGTCAGAGCTATGTGGTGAGACCCTCTGAAAAAAAAGAAAATGCAAGGAAAGAAAGGAGATGGAAAGAAAAAAAAATACTTGGTTGGGAAAACTGACAAAACAAAACCAAAAAAAGCCCCTAAGCTTCCTTAAGCAATATTAACCCTTAAAAGTATGGATTTGATGAGCTAGTTTTTCTCATATGTATTAATGTAACGTAAATTATACGTAATTTGCAGATGTATGTCAAGTACTACCTGTGTGTCACACCTAAAAATCTCTGGCCTACCAGAGACAGGTCCCAGAGGGATGTGACTTTTCCACTGGAGTGACCAAGGAGAACTCAAAGTTGGCTAAAGTCATTCAACAACACATCACAGGTGAACGAAACTTCATACTCGCACACTGGCTTCGGAAGCTTCACACTTGCACACTGGCTTCGGAAGCTTCACATTCGCACACTGGCTTCAGAAGCTTCACACTCGCACACGGGCTTTGCGTACTTTCCAGGGATGCGAGAAGGCCTATGGGACCCTGCCATGTCAGCTTCCGGCTGGCATGCGCTCATTCATGCCTGTTTACTGGGTTTATTATTTTGGAAGCGACAGGCTAATGGGTGACTCACACCACTGGCCCGGTCCTCGCTGGTCATTGTTCAGTGGCTTTTGATCGTGTCACCAGGGAAGCCTCACAGAACGAGCACCCCAGCAATATAAACATTGGGAACTGACCAATTTATTTGTGTAATCCTGGCTGTCCTGGAACTTGCTCTGTAGACCAGGCTGGCCTGGATCTCACAGATATCTGCTTGCCTCTACCTCCTGAGTGCTGGGATTACAGGCATCCGCCACCGCCGCCTGGCCCTGACCTGTGTTTTTATACCTCTTTCAGTGGAGTTCAGTTTAAATCCTGAACTGGAAGCAAATATTCCACAAAGTTCTTTTCTTTTGTCTTGTTAACCAGGTGACAAACATCTCATCTCTGGGGACAGAGACCCTATGCTTTCTTCTCCACATCAGTTCCCCTAAGAGAAACAGACAAGCAGTCTGGCTGAAGGCAACACGCATGCAACCAACAAACATACTCCTGGGCCAGTGAGACGACGGCTCTGTGGGGAAGGCACGTGTCAAACCGGACGCCCTGAGGGCAATCCTCGGGACCCAGGTGGTGGGAGTAGAGAACTGCCTGCTGAAAGTTGTTCTCCGAAGGCCACACAGGCCATGGTGCACGCGCGTGTGCGCACACACACACACGGGCCATGGTGCACACACACACACGCCATGGTGCGCGCGCGCACACACACACACATGCCATGGTGCACACACACACACGCCATGGTACACACACACACACACACACACGCCATGGTACACACACATACACACACACACATTCATTCTCTCAATAAAAATGAAACAAAGGTAAAGAACATAATAGTTTGCCTTGCCACCTGCAAGCTCAAGGACAAATGCTTCCTGAGTGCCAAGAGCAACTTTGGGGTTCACTCTGCTCCTTCTGGGAGGTCTCACAGCCTCCTGCTTGGATCCAAGGCTGTTGTTCAGGCCTGGGATCACACCGAGGCTTTGACTTGCCACACTTCTGCTCTGAGCTGAACGTACAGCCATCCTCTGAGCCAAGCAAACGTTTCATGAACGATACACATTTGGAAACAGTTCTTGAAAAATGTAGTTCCCTTTTTCTGCAGCTCACGTTGGAGAGCTATCTTCTCCTCGGAGGCAGCTTTCTTAGCCATCTCCCCTTCCTCCTTTTCAGAGTGATTTCCCTCTAGGCCTCTGTCATTTCCTCCCTTAGTCATTGCAGCTCAAAGGGACTGCACTGCATTTCCAGGGCTGCTTCCCCATCTTGTTCTATTCCCATGTCCTGTGCTCGCTTCCCTTTGAACTTTCTGATGCTGACCATTGTTTGAAGCGCCAGGATAGTGGTGGCATTCTATTTTCTTTCTTTTTTCTTTCTTTCTTTCTTTCTTTCTTTCTTTCTTTCTTTCTTTCTTTCTACTTTTTCCCCTTTCTTCCTTCCTTTTTTCTTTTTCTTTTTTTAAATAAAATGCCTTCTATAGGAAAGAAAATGTCCAGAGGAAAGAGACCATTAAACAAAAGAATAGACAGATAGTGAGTGTGCAGTTGATTTATAGATGGGCGGTAACAACCAGCTATGAAATAATGAGGAAGAGCTGTCTTGGTGATATGTACCTTTAATTCAGCACTCAGGAGGCAGATGCTATTGGACCTCCGAATTCAAGGCCAGTCTGGACACATAGTGGGTTGCAGACAAGCTGGGGCTACACAGGAAGACTCTGTCTCTGAATAAATAAATGCAGGGTGAGAAAGAGCAGACACTCATTCCTCTGTAGTACTTAGACTAGTGACTGCCACACAGTAGGCCCTCAGTATGTACAGACTAGTGACTGCAACACAGTAGGCCCTCAGTATGTATAGACTACTGCCACACAGTAGTCCCTCAGTATGTATAGACTACTGCCACACAGTAGGCCCTCAGTATGTACAGACTAGTGACTGCAACACAGTAGGCTCTCAGTATGTATAGACTACTGCCACACAGTAGGCCCTCAGTATGTACAGACTAGTGACTGCCACACAGTAGGCCCTCAGTATGAACAGACTAGTGACTGCCACACAGTAGGCCCGCAGCATGTATAGGATGGGTGGAGGGACACTGGTCTTCTGCTCATGTTCCCTCCAAAGTTCAGAGAAAATGAATCCTTCTCCATGCCGATGGACATAGGATGATTTTTATCCAGAATGGAAGTGAAACCCCTGGCCTTGAGTTTTTTAGCTCAGCTCTAGGTTTCTGTCCTTTCTCACTCAGCTTCTGTTGCATAGCAACCCAAGGAATGTTTTCAAACATCAATCGGGGGTGGCATCCGCTCTAAGTAGGTGAGTAGTTTCCTTTGGAGCTTTGAAGTCCTGACACATCAAATAAAGAGGCTATGTTGCCTCACTGATCTCCCCTCCCCAGCCCCAGTTCTGGACAAGCTCTTCATTTCTTTCCTCCGCTCTGAGTACCCAACCTTTCTCGGCATCCGTTCCCCACACAGGGCCTTTGCGCTCGATCTGCGCATGCCCCCTCTTTTGCCTGGAATGTGTCATTGCAACTCCACGGGGGCTCTCTGTGTCCACCACACTTGCCAGGTCATCTTGCTCCACCTGAAATCGCTGTTTTCATTTAGTCTGCCTGTTGTTCTGACCCAGCGGCTACATCAGCTCAGTCTTCTTGCCCCAGAACTCCTGCAACCCAAAACCGCTGCGTCGGGTCAAAGGTTAAAGCATGAAAACATCTGCTTGTGTTTCCTCGCTGGGTCTTGCGCTTGGACTATTTCACCTCATGAGATGACGAGGGGAACCTGCTGCCGAGATCAGAGGGAAAATTCTTGTGACCATAACTTTAATCCTAACAAAGCTAAACGGCCACGTGACCATAGAAGGGGTGGCATTTCTCAAGTCTCAAGAATCCAGGTCAAGTGGCGCTCAGGCTGGGCTTAGGAGGGGTTAAAGAGCTGAGAGTCCAGGGTGACTTCTGTTCCCAGGTACCTGACAACGAGGAAGTGCCACTCCTGTCTCTGTGGTGGGGCTATGTTGTGTCTGCTTCCCAGTAACTGCCTGTTGACTGGTGGCCAGGAGGCATTTACTGAGCACCTACTGCACACACACACACACACACACACACACACACACACACACACTGCTGGAGGCCCTTTTTAGCACTGTAAGCAGCTTAGGGCCTGCCCCCACTCCAGAATGTCTTTCCAGAGAGAAACACACACCAACCATGAACCCAGTGGAGTCAAACAATGTTCAGTCACGCTGTGTGAAGACAAGATGGGAGAGAGAATGATGGAAATATGTGGGGTAGGGGGCAGATTTAGTTCCAAAAAGGCTTCTAGGTGGGGCCTGATGGGGGATTCACCATAGGTTGCTGGGAGAGAAGGGAGGAGGGAGCAGGAAAGGACTGAGGAGTGGGCTCAGCTGAGCCTGTGACTCTTACAGCTTCAGGCACATGAACCGCATGCGCACGCACGTTTTCTGGCACTGTGTGTGGAATCCTGACTTACAACCTCAGTGAAGACAGGCTGAGCTGAACTTGCTCCTCACAGACAAAGCCTCTGAAAGTACCCTTATCCTGGCCAGTGGCTGGCATGCCCTTGTTGTCTGTCACATTGGG
This sequence comes from Myodes glareolus, assembly GCF_982192425.1. Lineage (NCBI taxonomy): Eukaryota > Metazoa > Chordata > Mammalia > Rodentia > Cricetidae > Myodes > Myodes glareolus. Next base: position 6,543,938 of record NC_142035.1, read on the forward strand.
TCACCTCCCAACCAGCCTCATGGGCATTGAAGGCTTTGCTTTTCATTGTAAGTCTTTTCCCAGATCTTTCTGAGGGTAGAGAGGAAAGACAGCTGCTGCCCCTGAGACAGAAGCCCCCATAATAAGAAGTTAGATGCTCCTAGAGATGAATATAGCACCATCACTTTCAGTGATAAAGATGTGTTGGAAATCCCTCTGACACCAGTGAGCACATAGACGTCTTCGGGGAAAGAGGAGACAGGGTCTCAGGTCGCCCACACTGGCTTCGAACTCCTGGCTCTCTTGCTTCCACCTCCCTAGTTCCGGGATCACAGGCTGTGCCATCTACTGCCCAGACAACAGGGCAGTTTCAGAAACACCAAGAGGTCAAAATAAGAACTCACTTACAATAAATCACTTATGTGCCTTCTCTTCCCCGCCCCCTTTGAAGCAAGGGTTTCCTCTGAGCAGATGCTGGCCTCAAACAGATGATCCTCCTGCCTCTGACTCCCCGGTGCCGCGAATACAGGCATGTGCCGCAGCAGCTCTTTCTGTCCTTTAGAACAAGCTCCTGGCACTTCTTTAAACAACTTACCGCCCGTCCGCCCGTCCGCCCGTCCGTCCGTCCGTCTGTCTGCTGTGTGTTTATTGTATGTGTGCTCGTGTGTGTGCACATGTGGAGGGCAGGGGATAACTCGCAGGAGTGCGTTCTCTCCTTTGATCGTGTGTCAGGTGGCCAGGCTTGGTGGCAAGCACCTTCTACCTGCCGAGCCATTTTCAGCACTTCTTGACTGGCTGTGGAGGTGAGTCAGCCAAGAGACCAATGAGACAGCGGGTTCACCGCGGGGCGGTGCACGCGGGTGCCTCCCTTCTGCATCTGTGGATGCTGAAGTCACCAGGCTCTCCTCTTGCTAATATCACATCTGTTTTTACATGTCCCTCTTGTCTTGGAAAACAGCGAACAGTCACAGCTGCAGCATACAAGCAGCTCATTCACCTCCTCCAGTGGACAAATGTGAACTTGGGGTCTGATTGGGTAAGTGGTCTTGAATGATAGTGAGGGGTTTTGATGTCACATGCATTAAAGAAGAGGACCACTTCCCTAGCAGAACCCTCCCAAGCACCACTCCTATTTAGAAAGCAAGCGAGTGCCGATGAGATGGTTCAGTGGTTAAAGACTCCTGCTACTCAGCCTCATGACCTGAGTTCAATTCCTGGGACCCATGTGGCAGAAGGCCAGAACTGATTCTGTCCTCTAGTTACATAGTGCTGCGACATTGGCCCCCACCCCCAGACATGCACACACAAACAAAATAAATAAAAGTGTAATTTAAAAAACAAAACAATTAAACAACAAACAATGAGGCCAAACCAATTCACAGATCAATTAATTGTACCAATGTGATCTGGTTTTTAATGCACATTGTTGATTATATTATATATATGCGAATTCTATTATATGTTGATTATATTAGGTTATACGTTGCTTATATTACATTACATGATGATTATATTACAAATAGCAACAAGCTTCAAAGTTAACTCACTGCTCCTGCTCATTTACGTGAGAAAAGTAGATGACATTGAGTGTCGCGGTGCATGCATTTAATTCCAGCACTCTAGGGGCAGGAAGGGCAGTGGCAGATAGATCTCTAGTTTGAGGTCAGCCAGGGCTAATTGCTGAGACCCTAGAGAGAGAGAGAGAGAGAGAGAGAGAGAGAGAGAGAGAGAGAGACAGAGACAGAGACAGAGACAGAGACAGAGACACAGAGAAAGACACAGAGAGAGGAGTGGGGAGGGAGAGAGGTGGGGCAGAGAGAGGAGAAGAGAAATACATGTGATTATGTGCTTTTACACAGATACCCCAGAAACGAAGTTTACAGTTAGCTGGAGGCTCCTCTGACCTAGGCGGCAAAGACCAGGCCCCCACTCGGCACCACCACACTGGAAAGAAATGGGTGCCTTAGATGAGCTGAGATTACAGCTCCAGTCTGGATAACCTGTCTGTGAGTTTGAGAGTCAGTACATGTTTCCTAGAGAGTTGTAAGAATAGGACACAATGCAGCAGACATTACACGGGACCTGCAAAGCGAGAACACCATCTGGCTTCTTGTTTGTTTCTTGAGTTAGGGTCTATGTGGCTCAGGCTGGCCTTGAAATTGCAGTCCTCCCCCTTCAGTTTCTCTAGAGCTTACAGTTCAGGCCACACCCTCTTCTCCCCAGCGCTAGCTGGCTTTTTATAGACATAATTTACTGTCCTTGTCTAAGGTGAGACCGCAGTGAGCCGGCTGAAAGCTGGGTGCAGTCTGCCCGGTTGACTTGATGGGTCACTGATAATCCATTGGGTGTTTGGTAGCTTCCTTATGTGGAAGATGAGGGTGAGAGTCACAGCTACTTCATGGGAAGGCTGTGAGGGAACACTGAGGGAGTGAGGGTACCCAGAGTGCTCGATGCGGGACCTGGTGCCCACACAGAGAGTGGCGACAGTTAGTTACTGGGACCTGCATCAAGCAGACAGGTGGGCTGCACGCCGATGCCCAGGACGTCAGTTGGGCCACATGCACGCATACACACTGCCCACAGATCGTGCAATGATGTAGAAAATGTGCAGAAAGAAATTGGTGCAAAAGTAAAATCAAGTTTCAGATCTTAAAAACATCTCTGTGGTTCAGAAAAAATAAAATAGAACTGACAAAGTCATGACAGAAAAGTAGGAAGTGGATTATGCTAGATTAATGACGCGTAAACCGGGCTGAGAGTACAATGTGTGGTTCTAGAATGAAGACTGGCTTGGACAAACAGACCAATGAATCACAGCCAAAATGGTGGAAAAGCGTGTGCTTGGAGAAGGAGCACGGCAACGGTCTGAAGTTCCAGCGGGCTCATAGAATCAGTGTGATGGGAGGGACAGGCTCAAGTGCTCAGGGAAGAAGCATCTCCTGTTGTTTTGCACCAGGGTCTCGTGAAGCCTGGGTAGCCATGGCTGAGGATGACTTTGAATCTCCCGTCCTCTTGTCTCCCAGGGTTGGGATTACAGGTGTGCGCCTCCAGGGCTGAGGACAGAACCCGGGGCTCTGCCTGTGACGCAGGCACCCGACCTGCCGCACTACAGCCCCAGCTTGGACAGAGGAGTGCAGGGTCTGCTGTTGATTTTCAGACAGCTGAACAAAAACAGCGAACAAAGCCTGTGCTGCCTCGACTTACTGATCCCCCAACGCCCTGCGAAGGGGGAGAAACTCGCGGGAACCAGTGGCTTTGGGTGAAAGACACGCGGGGCTTGGCTAAACCACTCAGTTGAAAAATGTCAGCGTGAACCACAGGGCAAGATTCTCAGCTCAGATATTTACACGTTATCTACATAAGGATCTGCCACGGAACCCAGCCCTGGATCCCACAGCTGACACTTGTTACCATCACAGTGACAGCCGGTACTTAATTCTGGCAAGTAGCCTCCCCATTTAGCGACTGTCTCTTTGTCTCTCCTTTGTCTTTATCATTCTATTAAATTTTAGAAAGGATAGGACAGAACAGAAAAGCATCAACTGTGAGTGTCATTTTCCTGTGGTTACCCCCACCAGCTGTGTGTGTGTGTGTGTGTGTGTGTGTGTGTGTGTGTGTGCAGTAAGGATGTGTGAGCCAGATGTCGCGACATCCTTCTCTGTCACCCACCCACCTTACTTTGGAGTCTGAAGCTGGAGTTGCTTGTCTCAGGGAAGCTGGCCAGAGAGCTGCAGGGACTTTCCCGTCACCCCTTTGCCATCTCCTGGGTTACAGGAGAATTCCTCCATGGCTGACTTTTTATGTGGGTGCTGGGTACAGAATTCAGGTCCCCATGCCTGTATAGCGAGTACTTTAGCTACTGAGCCAAGTCTCAAGCCCCGGTACCCTTCTTAGGGTAGCAGTGTGCCATGCTACAGAGGAATGTCTCTTGGTTCGTGGCCCAGACTTGAAGCCTGTACCAAAGCTCAAGTCCCCAGCAGCCAGGGGAACACGAAAGCAGCCCATGAGCATCCTCACCGAACTGAACAAGCGTAGAGTCAAGGTCTAGGCGCTCTCTGATCAAGGGAAATGAGTCCCCCAAGCCAATCAGCATCCTTAGACCACACTAAGCACACTCAGGATGCAGAGGTAGGAGAGAAGAGATGGCGTGGACAGGGACAGAGCTTTGCATCTTGCTAACGAAGTTTGCGGGGTAGCGAACAGACACCCAGTGGAGGCTTGAGCTGTCTGCCTCCCGCTGATTTCTCCCGGTCATCTTCAGCCATCCCGAAGCCAACAACTGGTAAAGAGAAACATTCTCATTCCAAACCCACCTGCCCCCGACGCTTATCCTTCACCTTCTTGGAGACGCAAAGATAAAAAGTGATCGGGCCCACTGCTGCCTCTCGCGCGCAGGGCCTCATCAGTCACTCACCTTGGGTGCAGCTTCTCTGATGTTGGTGCCTCTCATGTCGGTGATGTGAGCAGGCTCCTTGGAGCTCTCCAGCTAATATCTCTGGCTCCAGAGCCCGATGATGCAATGTCACTGCATGCTGGCTGGTTCCCAGCAGCTGGATTCTATGGAACTGTTTGCCAACACATGGAACAGTTGAGAAGATCCTTTCAAGTAATGAGAGTCAAATGAGAGGGATAAGAGGGGCGGGGCCAGAAGCGCACACAAGTCACCCTCACGCCTCCTTGCCTGACGTTTCACTTCATCTGTAAGTGGATGCTGACACTCATTTGCTATGTAAAACCACAAAAGAAGAAGAAGGAAAAAAAAACACACGAAAAAAACCCACCCTTCTGCTTTACAAGGTGAAGTTCCTACTTTGAGCAGCCCGGCGTAGGATCACACCACATTCTTGTCCCTTGAAGACTATGAACAATTCCCAACCAGTGGGCCCAAGCAATTCCATGATGAGGCGGAGTGGCTGCGTTTCCGCTGTGGTCAGCATGCCTTCCTTCCTGCCCCTGTCCCTCGCCTTGTGACATCGAGGATAAGAACAGTAAGTGTCGAGCCGCAGGAGACAGTTCTCTCTCGTGTTCCTTTAAAAACAGATCCTTGCTCTGAACCGCAGGCCCTCCTCCATCTTCACTCTAACCCCTGGTGGTGAGGGTTATCTTAGTGTGGGCTATGGAAAGAGCCCAGGGCCCGGCCCCACGCACAGCTGTCTCTGGGATCTGATGACGACATTCTGACAGTGCAGTCCTCAAGACTTTCCGAGTTGAAAGCTTTCCCCAACCAGGACCCACTATCCAGAGCGCAGCCCCTCTGCAGAAGAGGCCAAAATAAGCTTGTGCTTCCATTTCACCTAAGCGTGAGGGGTCCCATCTTCTAAGCAGCTCCTCCCAGCTGGACTAGAACTTTCTATATAGATCAGGTTGGTCGTAAACTCAGAAAGACCCACCTATTTCTGCCTCCTAAGTGTGGGATTAAAATGCGTGCCACTATGCCCAGCCTTTCTTTACAAACTTTCAGTTTCTTCTGGGTGCCCCACACCTCCCAGTCCCCACACCTGATTGCCAGGACGTAACTGACAATTGAAGTAACTGGCTAGTTTCTCGACAGGGCTCTGCCTTTTCAAAGGCTTATCTTTAAAACGTGAGAAACTGAAAAGCCAGGGGTGGTGGCACACATCTTTAATCCTAGCACTCTGGAGGCAAAGGCGGGCTCAAGGATAGTCTGAGTCACAACGCAAGTTTCAGGCCAGCCAGGGCTACTGAGTGAGACCATGTCTCAAATTTTAAAAAAAGTAATTGAAAAACATTGAACAGGCAAGATCGTTCAATGGGTAAAGCTGTTTGCTACCAACCTGGAAACCTGAGTTGCAGCCTCTGGAACCATACGCTAGCAGAAGAGAACCAATTCCTGCAAGCTGTCTGCTGACCAGGCATGCATGTGCAACCCCTCCCCAGATAAGATAAACAAGCACGATAAAAACAAGAAAGTAAATATACTATCCTTGTTTGAAATTATGTTCGAGGAACAAGCAGTCAGCAGCGTGCATATGATGGCAGATAACAGGAAGGGACAAGGACTAGACAGAGTGACAGGTTCATTCATCAGCGGACTCAGAACTGGGCATGCTACTGCATGCTGCAGTCATCCCTGCACCTGTAGTGCTGAGCTAGGGGAACTGCTGCAATTTTAAGGCTAGCCTGGGCTACCTAGGAGTTCTAGGCCAATCTGGGCTGCAGTGTGAATCTATGTCTTAACAAACTAAAAGAAACCGACTTAGTTACGCATTCCGTGTCAAAGCCCACAGGGAAGACGGAGTAGTTCCCATAAGGTTCACGAGGAAGACGAGATCTGAAAAGGGTGGGCGTGAGTCAGAACATAGGCTGCAATGGAAGGAGGACGTGCGTGCTCCCATTAAGGAAACCCAGCACTTGCAGAGGAGTCCTGAGTCACAAGGAGGGGGAGGGGGGCTTCGGTGACAGCCTCAGCATACAGAAGAGCTTTCCCCACTGCTCTGCATACAGTCACGAATCAAAAGGCATGACTGTCATTCAGAGCACTGGAGATTCCTCACAGCAGGGGACTTTGTGTCAGTTATTTATTTATTTATTTATTTTAGTAAGAACCATGTTTTGCTTGTATGGACATAAATGCACCGGGTGCTTGCAGTGCCCCCAGACACCGGAAGAGGGCGTTAGATCCTCTGGAACTGCGGTTCCAGCTGGTTTCCAGCCTCTAAACTGCTGAGCCGCCTTTCAGTCACTGCACCATTGATTTAAGCCCTGATGGTTTCTAAGAGCCCCCTCACCTCCCACTTCTTTTCCTTCTTTGAAATAGGGTCTCGCACAGCCCAGGCTGGGCTCATGGTTTCCGTGTAGCTGAGGAGGACCTTGAACTCGTGATCCTCCTGCCTTCACCTCCTAAGGGTTGAGACTACAGGTGTGTACCACCTGTGCGTGTGGTGCTGGGGATCGAATCCAGGCAGGGTCTTCTTGAGCACGCTACACAAGTACTCTACCACCTGGGCTACAGCTCAAGCCCTGACACTGAGCTCAAATTAAAAGCCCTTGTGGCTTATACTAATTTCTAAAACAAGAGTCACAATACATGGGGGGGAGGAGGGCTGAGAAATCTTCAGAGAGTGAGTAACATTCCTAGAAAAACAGAAGTCCGTGAAACTCCAAACCCACGCCCAAATATTGCTTGTTAGGGAAATAGGAGGAAGGGAGTGGAAAGAAGTATTTGGCCCAATACCCAATACTAGCCAAATGAGAGAGAGTGACAGGGACACGCGCACTCTCTCATTCACGTAGAGGATCCGCAGAGCTCACCTTCAGCAGCTGCTGGTGCGATGCTCACTAGCCAGAGCTCTTGGTTTTACACTGTCAGCCCCTCCCCCCTCTTTTCTTTCTTGTGGTGGAGTTCTTAGCACCGGAGAAGCCGTGAAACCAGAACGGAGGGGAGCTTGCAGGCCAGCCCAGGAACCGGTACCCCAGGTCCCCCTGTGGGTTTACACGTGGTGGGGATGCCCGTCCTCCCTGCCAAGGTCTCTCTCCTGCTCCCTGTGATGGACAGCAGGAAGGATAGCGGTGGTAGGCTGGGTCCTGTTGGTGGACATTTGTGACTGCCACACACTGACAGGTTGAGCAGAGCAGGAACCCGAGACTCCAGAGTACTGGGATTGGGCCAGACCCACAGTGCCATCTCAAGGCTTAGCCATTACCTGGGGCTGGGGTCCAGCCTTCAGGCTGAGTGTGCCGCGTGGCAGTTGTCCCCTCACGCATCCACAGCGGTCTCAGGATGTAGCTGTAGCTGGGTGGCAGCCCAGTGCCTTTACTTATAAGGATCTGGGCAGGGGACGGTGCTGAATCCATCTGGTCAAGTGTTGGTCGCGACTAAGGAGTCGCTTGACACTTCTTTTCGGGAATATTTGCACGGAAGAGCAGACACTGGCTGTGCGTGATTGACCTTGCTGTTTCGACATTCCGTTTTCAGATGCTGACTGTGCTTTTCAAAGACCCTGCCCTTCTAATACATATATTGAAATGTTTATATAGGAGTGCATCTGAGATCTTGCTTCAGTCATTCAGGAAAGGTGTGGATGTTTGGGTAAATCAAGATTGGTCATGATGGGCTGGGAATGTGGCTCATGGGTGATGTGTATGCCTAGCTTGTGAAAGACCCTGGGTTGGATCCCTGAGACCACAGAAAGACCACATGTCATGATGAAGGGTCTGTGTGGTAGATACACTGGGCCTCATTGCACAGGAAACATTGTGTGTGTGTGTGTGTGTGTGTGTGTGTGTGTGTGGTGTTGTCCTGGCTGGTCTTATATCAACTTGACACACAAACTAGGGTTATCTGGAAGAAGTGAACCTCAATTGAGAAAAATGCTTCCATAAGATCTGGCTGTAAGGCAGTTTCTTAATTAGTGATTAATGGTGTAGGTGGGGCTATTCATGGGCTGGTGGTCCTAGATTCTATAAGAAGGGTGAGCAAGCCAGTAAGCACCTCCCCTCCATTGCTTCTGCATCAGGTTTTGGCCCTGCTTAAGCTCCTGTCCTGACTTTCTTCAATAATGAACAGCACTGTGAAAGTGTAAGCCAAATAAACCCGTTCTTACCCAACTTGCTTTTTGGTTATGGTGTTTCATTGCAGCAACAGAAGCCCAATTCTCTCTGGCTCTTTCTCTGTAACAGCATGGCAGAGATACCACAGTGCGCATGTGGAGGTCAGAGGACAACTTGTAGGAGTTGGTTCTCTCTTGTGGGTATCAAACTGGGGTCCTTAGGCTTGGTGGCAAGAGCTTTCACCCCCTGAGCCATCTCACAACCCCCACAGACTTTAAATTTTCATAACTTTTTAGTTTATATGTACGAGTGCTTTGTCTTTATGTATGTATTGTCTCACATGTGTGCATAGGCACACATGTCAGAAGCGGGTGTCAGACCCCTGGAACTGGAGCTAGTTAGGAGTCAGCATGTGGGTCCTCTGAAAGGAGCTCGTGCCCATAACTGCTGAGCCATCTCTCTAGCCCTAGACTTTGCAGTCATTTGGTAGGTGCTGAGACGTGAACTCAGGTCCTCTGGAAGAGCAGCCGGTACTCCAAACCGTGGAGCCATCTCTCCAGCCTCCAAATTCACTATTTTATGGTACAAAAAAAAATCAAATTTAAAAGTAAATTTAGAGATGTAAAACCATCACCTTTACCAAGTTAATTTCATCTCCCTGAAGGGAAACTTCATCCCCAACAGCTGTCTTTCCTCACATGCCCCTCCCAGACCCTGGCAACCACAGCTCTGCTGTACTGTTGACTTCAGCATACATTTGAGATTCCCTGCAAAAACCAGACGGAGGCTGGGCATGGCAGCATCTGTCTATAATCCCAGCACTTGAAAGGCTTTGAGGGCAGCCCGGAATACTAGTGAGATCCTGTCTCAGTCTACAGAAAGGGAGAAGAGCTAGGTGTGGTCACATCTGCCTATAATCCCAGCGCTCAGGAGACACAGACAGGCAAATCTCAAAAGACACACATAGACACACACACACACACACACACACATACATACACGTGCATGCACGTGTACATGTACACACATGTACACACAGAGAAAAAAATTTCTGCTAGCTAAACATCTGACAAGCCGGGACTAGAATCAACAACAAACAAGGAACCAAATCATCCACATCAGTGAACTGGGCAGAGTTCTTAAAGAATGAAACACAGATGGCCAATAAACATGAAAAAATGTCCAGTTTCACTAGCCAACCATCAGAGAAATGCAAATCCAAAGAACCCCAAATCCAGTGTCACCCCAGTCAGGATGACAGTCATCAAAACAAAACAAATGACAACAGATGTTAATGGCAGATGTGACAAAGGGAACCCTTATTCATGACTGAGAGAATGCCAAATCTAGCTTTGTGAAAGTCAGTATGGAGGCTTCTCAAATAACTAAACAGAGGCCTTGTACATGACACGGCCATGCTACTCCTGGGTATCAACCCAAAGTTCTCTATGTCAACATGTCACAGAAGTGCTTGCATGCCACTGTGTACTGTAGCACTGACCACCATAGCTTCATCATGGAACCAACCTACTCGTCCAACAACAAAGGGGGATGGGAACTTCTTTCCAGCCATTACATAGAACGAAGTTATACCATTTGCAAGACAATGGATTCAATAGCTAATCACACTGTGAATTGAGACAGTCTCAGAAAGAGAAATGTTTTCTCTCATTTGTGGCGCCTCGATTTTATATAGATATATAAAATCATTTACACACACACACAAGGAAAGAAGTAATATGGTCTATGTGGACAGGGAGGAGCAAAGGAAGGTGGAGGGGATGAAAGGAAGGGCTGGGAGGAAAAGGAGTATGTGCATATCTGATACATACTTGTGTGAAAACGAAGACATCGCATTAAAAGACCCTGTCTCAAAAAACAAAAGGAAGGACAAACTTGCTGAAGGTCATAGTAAAGTAACTGTGATAGGATTTGAAGTTGAGAAAGATGCCTTAGTAACTCACATTGAAAGTTGGTTCCTATCAGCTTAGCAAGCTCCTGACAATGCTCTTTTCCCACACTGAAGGATGTCTCAGGTTCATGGAATAACTATGACGCTGTAACTGATATGTCACGTTCTTGAGAACTCAGCCTAGACCAAAATCGAAACTCATTTAGACATCGGACAAACGGAATCTGGCTAAGAAATGGGTTGGGCTACTTCCTACAAGAGGCTAGGGCAGTAACTTGTAAACACATTTGACTTCTTGGTCCCGGTTTGACTCATTTATGAATGGAAGGTCTGAGATGGTACCTTAGCTACTTTGCTGCAATCTGCCTGCATTTTAAGGCCAGCGAGGCTGACAAGCAAGTATTGCAACAACAGGCTATTCTGGGGAACTGGGTGCTTTCAAAATACCTGACAGTCTGAAGTTAACACAATGAGCCAAGAACCTCTGGTAGTGGGCAAGGAGTGGGGTAACGGACCTTGGGTTTCTCTTGTATTTTTTTTTTTTTGAGATAAGATCTCCTATTGCTGAGGCTGACCTTGACATTGCTCTGTACCAGAGGATGGTCCTGATCCTTTTGCCGCTACTTCAAGTGCTGGGATTATAAGCATGCTGCCACACCCGTCTTGTAACCACATCCTTAATGTTCTCGATGAGCCAACACAGTACTTTTTCTTTCCTCAGCCCCATACTAGCTCAGGCTAGCCTGGAATTAGGCTAGCTTGGTCCAGCATGGCCTCAGAATCATGGCAATGCTCCTGCCTCAGCCTCCTGAGTGCTGTAATTACAGGCTCGTGCCATTAGAGAACAGTACTTTGGACTCAGTTTTCTTTTCTGGGCTTAGTGGATTTGCTTACTTCATTTCTCCAGGGTCTAATAGGTAGGTATCTTAGGAAAGCCAGCTGCCTTTGTGTTCGATGCCCATCAACGGTTTCCACCCCAGCTTTCAGCTGTAAATTTTACTGGGTTTGGTGGTATTCCAACACTGTACCAGGACTATAAAGACAGCTGAGCGGAACAGTGTACAGAGGGTTTACACCCTGAAGTTTTCAGACTGTATCACTTCAAGATCTTGAATATCTGGGCTTATATCCACTTTCCAAGTGCCGGGGCTGCAGTGTGTGCCACCAGGCCTGGTTCGTGTGATGTGGCGTTTGGGACCCAGGTTAGGAACTCTGCTAGTTGGGCTAAATCGCTAGCCCCCAACTTGCTTTGTCTTTGCTCTTTGGATGTAGTCTGCATATGCATACATTTGCATGGATAATTCTAACTGCGGGTCTGTTGACTTTCACTAGTTGGCACCACGACGGCTTGTATCCTGACTGTAAGCTCTCTTGACCCTGTAACCTAGGAGAACTGAGGACTGGGGTTCAGATGATATTCTCACAGTGACTCGGGCTGTTCTGTAAGGCACTTGTGGCTGCTTACTCATCGGAGATGGCTTTATATTTCCCAGGTGGTTTGGGTAGTGGTAACAGGTCCACATTGGCTGGAGGGACAGTTGGTAAACAGGCTGGCTCTCAGAGCCTTCCCCACTACCCCATCCTGCGCACTTGTCAACACCCCAACTAGTGCAGAGCAGGTGGATCTTTGTAGTTCTTTTTACTGTGTGTGTGTGTCTGCGCGTGTGCGCACCTTGAAACTCAACCTTACTTTCTGGGACTTAAAAAGCAAAACAACAATCTTATTCTTTCCTTTACTATTTTCTCTTCTGGGTCTTGATGCAAGTTCCCACCCCATGAAGCCAAGCTTTATTTCTGCTCAGAACCCATGACCTCACAAGGTCACCAGGCCGGCATAGCTGCTGACTCCAACCCCACTAACCTCTGCATGTTTTCTTGTTTCTCAGGACCTCTCTGGTGTTCTTGATAGCTCTATTTAGAGCTTAAGAATAAATTCTGCTCACATTTGAGCGGCAAGAGTCTCAGGGTGGCTCACTTACTTTCACAAGTCGGAGCACAAATGCCTTCCCTCGCCCAGAACCTGTTTACACCAGTGCTCCACACCTCCACTCGCTCAAGTGCTAGCTGCGTGGAACTGAAGGAGGCCTCTGAGCACCCAAAGGACTCACAGCTCACAACAGTGACTACCTCCAGGGCCAGAGCTGAGAGACCAGACTGCCCCATACCACCTTTCTAAAGAAAACTGAGATACAAAGCAGTGTTTTCTTGAACTGATCTGAAGGAAGGGAACTATAGCCAAGTCCTTTCTGTTCAGAGAAGAACAAATGTACCTAAGCCTTCTAGAACAAGCTCCAGGCTGTGAAACATACGGCCCACCCTTACGGCTTAAGAACTGCCATTCAAGTGTCGGAAGGCTCATGGCAATCTCCAAAAACACAAACCAGCTTACGTTACTGTTACGTAAAAAAATGTTTATTTTAGAAGTCACATCTTTAAAAAATAACATAGGTTGTTCTGACCAGATATAAACTCATCATTCAACTGCCAGGGGTGTTGTGCACAATTACCAAGCTGTGAACACCAAGTCTGTGCAATGTTCTTGACATCTACATGAGCTAAAAAACGTGAACGTGGCTTTTAAAAGGCAGGGGAGAGGAAGGGACAAGAGGGAGGGGAGGAAACTACTTTGGAAACAGAGAATTTTGATCTTGTAAATGTTAGTATTGAAACCACAGGCACTGAGACTCGCCCGGGGACTGTATGAAGTGGCATTATCTTAATTCACAAGTGCTGGACAGCATCCTGGCTTGTGCTGGGAGTGCAGGCAGGAGCAGAAGTGGCGAGCCTCTGCTCGGTAGTGTTGTCACAGCAGGAAAGCAAGAGGGAAGTCATAGGAAGGAGCAGGGAGCCTGTGGGCAGAGCAGGGCAGAGCAGCTGCCCTTGGCCCTAGCCGGTAGCTTTCTTATAATCTTATGGGTAGCACCCCCAAGTGGCCACGCTCCAAAGCTGGAGAATCAGAACACAAAATAAACGTTTTAAGTTCACACTTACTGTGGATATAAAAATACAGCTCTTCAGGATTGTGACCCCAAACCCAGTGACCCCTGCCTACCCAACCCCCACCCGAGTGGTGATGCTGGAGTAGAATGTTTATGCCAGAGTCCCCGTAACACAGCAGTGACCTAGTGTGGCCTAGTCACGACTCTATCAGTGAGCTCATTGTTCCCAGGTACTGCCCAGGTCCCCAGGGATTCTTCTTCAGGAGGCTCACAGGGCTGGTTCATCTCCGTGCAGCAAGACAGAGACCCCATCAGCTTTCCAGACACTTCAAGAGAGAAATGCATCAGATGGCACACGGTAGTAACCCCCAAGAGCGTGCTCCCCTGTGTACCCCAATTAGACGCTTCTGTCAGGCTGGGGGCATTAGTAGGCTCTCGTGGCTTAGACTGGACACATTTTTGATTACGTATCCCATCAAACCATTCCCATCCATTCTGTTTGTTTTTAGAGACAAGGACTCACTGTGTAGTTCTGGCTTCCCTGGAATTCACCATGTAGACCAGACTAGGATCTCACAGAGACCCACTTGCCTCTGCATCCCGAGAGCAGGATTAAAGGCAGGCCTAGCCCAGGCTGGTCTCAAACTTGCTATTTAGCCAAGGCAGGCCCTATGTTCCTGATCATCCTACTTTACTGGGCTTATGGGCCGGTTACTGTTCAGAGAGGCAAGCCTTGCTGGTACCAGGAGGATGCTGCAGGAAATGGCAGACAGGGCGATAGAAACCTTTAGGTTACTGAAGTGAAGAAGAAGGTACAGTGAGGTTTTGGATCTGAGCTTTATTACCAGGGTGACGTCACCTCAGAATGGGAATGGGACCCTGCAAGGTGGTTCCACAAGGCACCAAACTGAAGTCCTCAGAGCTGCAGACCTCCTCATGTGTTGAAACACAGCTGGAAAGGAAATACAAAGAGGGCAGGGCAGGCACAAGAGGTCACAAAAGAGCCGGAGGACACTCCTTGTGAGAGTCCCCGCGGGCCACGAAGAACTTCCAGTGTTCTGTCCTTCTCCTGGACCAGGCAAAAGCCATGGCAAGTCCTGCACTTATGGAGCCGGTGGGAAGCACACCGGAATCACAGCAGCAGACAAGCGCATAGGTCTGTTCTCCAACTTCTCCCACAATTCTCCATCAAGGTCAAGAAAAGAGCTTCCACGTTCAAACCCAAGGCAGGAGCCAGGCAATGGCACACCCACCAGATGGTACAAACTGCTCACTCCTGCAGCTGGTGGCAGGACACAGGGAGGGCAGAGTCCTGAGACAGGAACCCTAGGAGTGGGGCTGGCTCAGTCAGTGGTGGACCTCCGGTACCAGAACCGAGCTCGGAAGTCGTCACTACACGTCATGAAGCCGGGGTTGGTGGGTGAGTGCACAATACAGCGCACGATGTTGTTGTGGCCCAGGGAAAGCAGGTTTCTGCGCTCAGCTGTCCTAGAGTCCCAGCAGCAGAGGCTGATGGTCCTTTCGTCCGGCAGCAAAATATAGTCCTCAGTGTGGTTAAACACGGCCTGTGTCCGGTGCACCTGCCGTCCACTCAGACCTGCGCCTATCACACAAACCAACATGTTAGCCTGTGGACCAAGGGGTAGCCTTAGACCCTCACAAAGTTCTAGCACTGTGCCAACACTGTCACCTCCAGGCGGACCACTCAAGGTAACCACTCACTTCGAGGCACTTGCAGGCAAAGGCCCACCTTGTACTACGCCATCCATCTCCTAGTTTACACCCATGGTGCTGGGCACTGCCTAGCATCACTAACGATCTCTTACTGCTGGGCATTCAGCTTGCATCCACTGAACAGTTTGTAAAATCCTGCACACAGCTTCCTATCCTCAGGATAAACTAACGGCACACCACACGAGCGCCCACCTTTCCTCTGCACACAGCATCCTATCCTCAGCATAAACTCCTAACGGCACACCACATAAGCGCCCACCTTTCAAAGGGAAGCTTTATCACTTCATGACTATAAACAGAAGTCATTTTATGCTAAAATATCATGTAATGTATAAATATTAAAACAGCCAGGGCAATCCACTACTTAATGAGGCTATATTTTAGTGGACATTCTCCCAAATACCCTTGCACTTCTAACCTCAGAAACCAGAGCTCATGTGTTACTTTCATTCAGAGTTGGAAGTGCAGATCTGTATGAGGGAGGAACACGGCTACAGAGGCAGTGAGCGGGGTGTGCACTCCTGAGGGGCCGTGACTTTGGGTAGATGCTTTCCTAATTCAAATCTTTTTTTTTTCCCCAATTCTCCAGCGCCTGCCCATGAGGGTGCTGAGGAGTAAAGCAAATGACTCATAAGCCCCACCATGCAGGCGCTCAGGAGACGCTACCAGGAGCGTTTATCTGTAAGGTCTGCACAGAACCAGGTGCAAGGCAGATCTACTCAATGCTGTGCAGGACTCTGGCTTCTAATCTGCACCTGTGTCCATTCCTAACTTCCACTGACTCCAGGTAATGGTGACAGACATCAATCTGTGTGCAGGTACATGGACTTACTGAAGAGTGTGACAAAAAAAAAATCGACACAACACTCTATTACCATTGTGAAATATTTACCAAACGACCCGTCAGTCAAATGTCTCACCAACAACATAATATCCCTTTGAGTCACAGACGGTTTGATGAGTCAAGAAAGACGGCCTCACTTCTACTTCTCGGATTTACAGGAATGCTGTGCATTTTATAACCGACTTTCCATTTAATTTCTCTTATAAAATACTGGAAATTTTAACTCTCTTCCTGTAAGTTTGGGCTCATCCTTTTCCTATCTATCCATAGCCTAGCTATAGAGTACGAATATTGAAATGTCTAGTACATATAAAAACACATGATAAATTTAATACATCCAATGTCCTCTTTGGGTTCCCCCTTTCTATCGCTATTTCAAAACCACTCTGCATTCTAAGTAAGTCTTCAAACCAGAATGGAAACCCTGGCATGCCGACTGTCAGGACGCCAACTGTCAGGGTGATGACTTGGGAATTAGAAAATTCATAATGTATACATTCCTTCAGGAAAAAAAAATGCAACTCTCTACTAAATTAAGCCAATAAATCAGGTGTCTACAAAGATCCAAGCTCTTGGTAGCAGTCCAGTTCATGCCTGTCCTAGCGCATCTTCCCAGGAAAGCAGGACTGTCACTTGTGAATGGAACATTTTCACGTTCTCTCTGGTGGCTTCTGCATACAAGGAGCACCTGGTTTTAAGAGATGCTTTCCAGAATGATACCATATAAAGTATCCAAGTTACCAAGGATAATGACAAAAGTGGCTCTTTAGGCAACTAGCTTGTGCCACAGAGAGGACCAGTACTGCACCCTAGTGGCTTGAATGTCACCAGCTCTTCTATGTCCCTCTCCAAGATGCTAACTCAGAGAGCTTCTTGACAATACCCTGCAAGCTACAACCTTGGTGTGCTTACTGTAGTGAGACACACATCTCACAGGAGAGGAACTTCCCAGACGATCCTGTCAAACAACACTCTTAGGGGCTGTGGACCACAATAAGGCGCAACAGCACATAGCACTCTCTGTACCCAGAGCTGAACTGAGTACCACGCTGGGCAAATTCAAGACTTACCATAAAAGGAGCCCATGGGCACAGATGCTACAAACTAGAGACTAACAGTAACTAATGGGGGAACTGAGCTGGCTTTCTTTTCTTCCCATCTGCTGGGTCTACTTTATACATGAACACTGGTGATCTCTTCCAGGGGCTTCCTATATTGGCCTAGGGATGGGCCAAAGGCCTCTCTGAACTCCTTTCCTGCAGTATATCCAGTCCTCAGGAATCTGATCCCTAGGAAACCCCAGCATCCCTTCTCACGCACCTGTGTACCTCACCAGCGTCCGCCCTGTGGATATCTCCCAGAGCTTAGCTACAGAGTCTTTTCCACTCGAGAGGATGTACTTGGAATTTTTGGAGAAAATGGCAGAACAGACTTCTGCGCCATCGTGAGCTTTCTCAAAGGTTGTGATGCAGCGATTGGAGACACCATCCCACAGCTTGATGCAGCCGTCCTTGCTGCCAGTGACGTACATGTTGGCACTAGGATTGTAGTTAACGGAACAGATGGCATCGGTGTGCTGATCTTGGGGATTGCAAGAAACAAAACACTGGAAGGTGTTGATGTCATAGAGGCGGAGTGTAGGATGCTGAGTCCCAACCAGGATAAAGTCCCCAGAAGGGTGGAAAGAGATGGAGCGCAGCATTTCAGCTTCCTGTGAGGACAGAGGCACAGTGTCAGTCACCAGGACCTGACCAGCAGGGGGACAAATGCACATCCCGGGATGAAGAAAACTTACTGGCCAGTTACTCCGTAAACTAGACAGGAGGTCACTTGCGAATGAACATAGGGTGAAATCAGACAGACCCTTGCAAATGGAGTAAGGGAGCTGCCCTCATGTGGTGAAAGGTGAAAAAGAGCTTTTCTAACCTGCTCAAGGGCAGCGATACTAAGGAAAAGCAGCCAATGAATGACGGAAACCGCTTCTGAAAACACAAGCATTTCTGCACATGGACCCAACAGGGGACCACAAGTCGCTTTTCTGAAACATTCAACAGTTCCAACTGAGAACACTGGTGACTTAAGCTATAGTTATAGGGAAGTTTTCGTTTTTTCCCAGTCCTGGAGCTCGAACCCACAGCGCAACAAAAGTGACCCCTCCCTAACCCCGCTTCTCAGACAGGGTCTCACACTATAGTTCAAGTTGGCAAGGAATTGACTATGTGCAGGCTGGTCATGAACTTGTTGTGCCAATCCTCCTGGCCCAGCTGCAGTCCTACCTGGGCAGAGGACAGCCGTGACCCATACACCAGTGGAGTCTGGGAAAGTGGCACCCAGGGCTTATCCTTTATAGGGTGATCACTGAGACCACCAGAAAAAGTCACAAAATACCCGAATCTAAGAAAATGACCATAAAATACTGTATGTAAATAAAAGTCACAAAATACCCGAGTCTAAGAAAATGACCATAAAATACTGTATCTAAATAAAAGTCAAGGCTCCTCTGATCTCTAACCTGAATGTACTTGAAGGCTCTTTTAGCAGACGGTTTGGAATAATCAAACAATTTTAGAGTATAATCCCTTGAGCCCGAGGCCAGGATCTGTTCTGTAGGGTGAAAAGCAAGACACGTGACTTCATCCACGTGGTCGTAAAGAGTTCGAATCACTGGGTGGTTCTCCATGTTCTGTTGTGCAGTCTCATTCATCATGACCTGGACCAACAAGAAAAGGAGAGATAGATGCTCAAGGTACAGAGGCACCTGGTCCAAGCCCACAGTCCCACGGGCACACCAGAGCTGGCGAGCACACAGCTGCACTGTCTGGAGCAATGGTAGGCGGGAAGGGTACCTCAATTGGCATGGCACTTTTGGCCAACATTCTTTCCGTGTCCAGTATCTTTATGGAAGCATCAGCGGAGCCTGTGGCTATCAACTGCCCGTCTCTGCTATAGGTAGCCACGCGGCATGGGCCTTTGTGGGAAGTGACATAGCAGGTTTCATACTCGGAAGCCTCGGGCGACATTGTCTGGACATCTGCATCAAACTCCAGGTCAATCCCTGTGCCAGGGGCAACTGTATCAGAGCGACCAATCGCATACTGAACTGCAGAGTCATCATTTTCCATCCCTGGAGGAACCAAAGTTAAGAGCGTGAGAAAAGCTGTTAAGTGTAAAGACAAGCTCCGGGTCTACGGTGGAAACGATGTCCGCCACTACCAGCAAATGCTCGGACAGCCATGCACCCTGCCCATCCTGTGCACGATGCACACTGCTGCATGCAGAATTCATCTTTAACACCACCAAACAACAGCACTGTAGTTAACTTATTTTCCCCATTTAGAATGGGGAAACAAAACTTAGCTGCCTTTCTTTCTTCTTAAAAAAAGATTTTTTCATTTGTTATGTATACATTGTTCTGCCTACATGTTTGCCTACTTGCCAGAAGGGGGCACCAGGTCTCATTATAGATGGTTGTGAGTCACCATGTGGTTGCTGAGAATTGAACTCAGGACCTCTGGAAGATGTTCTTAACCGCTGAGCCATCTCTCCAGTCCATTTTTGCTTATTCTATGGTGTTGGGGACAACCCATAGCCTCACACCTACCAGGCAAACACGTATCACCGAGTTATATCTCCAGCACTGAATTCTAGTCTTTAGGATTGTGATTAGTTAGTTGCAGCTTTGGGGTGAATTAGTGATATTAGTGAAGTTCTTTTTAAAGAATGCCATACTTAAGTACACTCTAGTTTATAAAAAATATGTTCGTTGGGTGTTACAAAAGTTGCCTGTGACCCCAGAACTTAAGAGGAAAAGGCAAGAGGATCATGAGTTTAAGATCCGCTTCACCTACATATTGAGTTCAAGGTAGCCTTGGAGACAAGAAATCCAATATCAAACAAGCAAGCAAGCAAATAAAAAGCTGGGAATGATGGAGCCCACTTACGGAGGCTGAGGTAGATAAGCCGAGGCCTGTCTGGTCTATATAACAAGCTGCAGGACAGGCAAGGCTACATAATGAAATCTTGTCTTAAAAACAAAACAAGGAGGCTGGAAAGATGGCTCAGGGGTTAAGAGTACTTGCCCTGAGATTCAGTTCCCATTACCCACACGGTAACTCACAACCATCTATGATTCCAGTTCCAAGAGACTGGATAACCTTTCTTGGCCTATGTGGGCACCAGGCTTCACATGGTACATGCACATACATGCAGGTTAAACACCCAAACACATAAAATAAAAAACTTAACCTTAAAAAAAAATTAAAATCAAAAGAAAACACAGAGGTGGAGAGATGGCTCAGCTGTTAGGAGCACTGGTTGTTCTTTCAGAGGATCTGGGTTGAATTCTTAGCTAACAAATGTCTGTAATTCTTGTTGCAGGGAATCTGACACCCTCTTCTGGCCTCCAGGGGCACCGCACACATACAGACCCAAACTAGCAAAACAGTAATAATAAAAATCACTCCTCAGTAAGCCCCAGAACAAACAAGAAAGTGTTGGCTTTAAAATAACCTCACAAATCACATAAACAGTAACTGTAACTGGTATAGGAGGAATCAAAACACATGAAGAACTTTTGTGGCCTCTTCCCAAGCATACAACTCTTGCTTTTCAAGACAAACGTCTGCGTGTACTACTGGGACTTGCCTGGTTGTTTAAACATTCACAATTCACCAGAACAAATCTTCAACATTGTATTGCTTCCACATTATACATTTTTATGGATATCTAGAATTAAAATCTTACATTTAAATTTTCTCTGTTGACCATTTTAATTTACCTCCCCGCCCAGGACAATTTCATAAGTGGCATTATCAAGTCAAAGGAATAAAATGTATTCCGTATGGTGCTATATTTTCTGTGAACATATCTCTTGTTACGTACGCTTTCATACTGACCCAGAATAATGTTAGAGTGTGTGTCTGTGTGTGAGCTGTGGAGACCACTTCCTGATTGAAAACATCCTTAAACACAAACTTACCATAAATGTTGGAAGTGACATGTGGACACAGCTGGGTAATTCAAAACCCTGTTGAGGGAGAGGTAGGTTCCAGGATATACCAACGACCAACACAAGGCCCTGATAGCTACAGAGATTCTCTCTCTCTCTGTGTGTGTGTGTGTGTGTGTGTGTGTGTGTGTGTGTGTATGGAAATGATACAAAGGACAAAGCCAGTTTCAGATAGTATGTTAGGAGGGAAGCGGATCACTGTGGCAGAGCAACTGAGCAAAGGAGCACGGAAAGCCAGGGGCAACGGCAAGAAGAGCAATCTGCCATGACATCTGAGCTGAGACCTGAGGGGAGTGCCCAGATCATTTGTACAAATAGAACCAGCTTCATCACCTGGACTTCAGTTACCCTTCAAGTACCCATCTCTGTACTTGGCACACATCGGACACTGAAACCACGCAGAAATAACCCCAGAAACTGCCCTTGGCAGACATCTACAACGTTATTCTGGGATGTAGGAATCCGCACTCACAGTTTACCTAGTTTGATGAGATGCAGGAGCTGCTCCGAAGGTGCGCACACCGACTGGGGCTTGATCTCATTGATGAGGCCATTGGCGATGCTGATGTAACCATCGTAGAGCAGCTGGCTAATGATCAGCTTATAGAGCTGCTGGCGGTCCTTCAAACCCACTTTGGTTCTGTACATTTTGCAGAAGAGGACAGTTTCCCTGACTGCTGCAAGAGTAAACAGGCACTGGTGAAAAGCAGAGGCACTCCTCAGCGACCAGCCGCGCAGATCTCCTCGGCCAGGAGCAGCCACACACTCCACTCCCAGCTTGACTAGCTGTATTATCTTTGATGGTCACCCTGTTTTCCTTGGCTCAGGTTCCTCGACTGTTACCTAAGTCACTGGAGGTTAATCAAGATGGTGCACAGAAAGTGCAGAGGTGGATGCTTGCATACAGAAACTATACAAACCATGTCACCAACGGTACAGGAGAACCCTTCACTATTTCTCTCTTCTGCTAAACTGCCCACCTGCAGCCTTTCTCTGTTGCTATTCCTTCTGTTAGCACTGGTGCCTGCAATAGGCAGACAGCTCACACTCTGTAGATGTCTGGACTACTTTACCTTTCTCACCAGTTGGACTGTAAATCTATGAGTGACATTTTATTATTTTTAAAACCTGTTTTCACTGGGCGGTGGTGGTGCATGCCTTGAATCCCAGCACTCGCAGGCAGAGGCTGGCAGATTCCTGTGATTTTGAGACCAGCCTGGCCCACACAGGAAGTCACAGGCCAGTCAGAGACCCTGTCACAAACTTAAAGTGATACCACCAAAACAAACAGGAAATGTAAATCTGGACAGACTGTGCTCTCAGTTTCATCTGGAAGGATCGAAGCTCTCCAGTCCATGAGAATGACCCAAAACTGAAGGCGATAGCTTCCATATCAATTTGAGCAGACAATTTGATAAATATCAGTATGTGTGTGGCTAGACGTTTGACTGCATGAGTCTGGGGACAGCAAGCAAGAAGATGGGACCTGGTAATATGGCCGAGGGTTAATGTTTGCTTAGCCTGCTAGATGTCCTAGACTCAGTAACAACAACAACAGCAGCAACAACAACAAAAAGCCAGCAAGACCACACACAGCATCGTACTGATGGGGTGTCCTCAACAGGTAACACCAATCAAGCACTTCGTACTGCTAGATACGATTCCAAGCACCTACTTGGCATTAGATCACTGAACGAAGGTATTCAATATACTAGTGCACTTACGTAAGAAATACATGTACACAATTCTACTCTTGCATAAGACGCCGGGACACAACAGAGGAGGAAATGAGTTCCAAGAATCTAAGAGATCCATCCAAGCTAAAGTCAGCCACCAAAAGTTGAGGGCAAGTCTGCGCACTCCGGAGCCCACAACTTAAACTACTGAGCTACCATTTTTTCACTTTTGCCAGGGAATACCTGGGGCTGTACCACGAGATTTAAAGGCGGCGGCGGGGGGGGGGGGGGGGAGTGGCTGAGCCTTCACTGAATGCCCCACCGAACTTCCAGTGGAGCACAGGTCTACTTCGAGGCTCTCCAGGTCTACTTCGAGGCTCTCCAGTTCGCCAAAAGGAACTCTCAGACACGAGGCAGGAAGAGCCCGCCCCGGGGCTGCAGCGGACCCAGGGACCGCGGCCCTTGGAGGCTCGGGCTGCAGGCCTGGCCGGCCAACTCTGGCACACGGACTCGGGGCGTACGGCCTCTAGCCATCCTCTCCGCAAGTTGCAGATAGTTCACGCAATCCACCACAGACCCCAGCCAACCGCACCAACCCGATTCCCTACGGCCCCTCCTACCCCCAACCCCGTACCCCCGATCAGGGTCTCGGTCTCCCGTTCTCTTCTAGAAAAATGGAGGCGCGAATCGTGCCCGATCGATCGCTCTGAGTGCGCACTCACTGCGCATGCGCGAAGGGCACGCAGCAGAGCGCCGAGCAACCTCCTGCTCACTCGCCAGCCTGCCCTTCTCGCCATCTTACTCACTGGCACGTTCCGGGCGCTCATTCACCGCCTCGGAGCTGATCACCTTCGCGACAACCCTGAACCCAAAGGGCTGGTGTGTGACCGGCAAACGCCCGATCCGGGGGAGCACGGCGAGCGACAGAACGGCCACAGATCGGACAGGCAGTTGGCTCACCACTTCCGGGCTCTGACGGCTCAGTGCGCTTGCGCTCCAGCTACGCACGGACCGAGCTTCCCATCGTCGCGTTCACGGTGAGCCAATCACAGGACGGTGTCGCTTCGCCTCGAGCCAATCAGCTTTCGGAGGAGAGGGTTTAACTCCTATTTTAAAAGGAGAACCTTTGAATTGTAACGGTTGAGCTCCCGGGATCGCTTGGAGGCTTCGGTCGAAGGCAGGATCCTGCCCATGGGTAGGAAGGGGACCGGGTGGGCGAGGGAGAGCCTGGGTGCTGCAAACCGAAGGGGAACTTTGAGTGGCAATGGGGTAGGGGGCTGTCTCAGTAGGTTTGCATTCGGTGTAAGAAAGATCCAGATGGCTTCTTCTCTCCTTGGGTTTCGGTTCCGGTGGGAATGGGACCCAGACCACCAGCCGGCCGAGTAATTTGCAAACTGGCGGTGGTGGTATGGGTGCAGCAGTTGCGGCTTAGTGGGGACTGATTCTAGTGGAGAGGCTGGGGTCTAGATTGGATCGACGATGAATGAGAGCCCCCTTGTAGAGACACACGCCCAGAACCGGTGCTGCCCTCACTGCAGCCTTTTGAGCAGTTGATGTCGGGACTACCTGAGGGTCTGGTTCAAAGTGTAGACCCGTTAAAGCTCAGTTTGTAGAGTATCCTGGAAGCCCTGAGAGTCCCCAGCACTGCCTAAACCTTCATGGTAGCCCCCGTCTTTAATACCAATAACGAGGAGGTGGAGGCAAGTGGACCAGAAGCTAAAGGCCGTTCTCAGAGAGAGACACAGCCCATCTGAAGCTAGCCTGAACTACATGTAACCCTGAACCAACAAAAATAGTTAAAGCAAAAAATTAACCTCCCCGCACACTAGATGTGGTTGCTCACATAGGCAGTCTGAGGCGTTAGAGTAGAGCCTTTCTCAAAAGTGGGGCCTGTCTGTAAATGTAGTTCAGTTAGCAGAGTGCTTGCCTGGATTCTTGAATTCCACGTCCTGAATTCGATTCCTTGCACTTTGTACATTGGGCATGGTGAGCATGCTTGTAATCCCAGCACTGGGGAAGTGGAGGCAGGAGGATCAGAAGTTCAAAGTAATCCTCTGCTATAGCATGTTCAAGGCTAGGCTAGCCTAGCCTGGGCTACATGAAACCCTTTCTCAAAAACAAACATAAGGCAGTGTATGGTCCCAAATTCCTTTAATCCCAGAATTTGGGAGCAGAGGGAGAAGAATCTCTGAGTTCAAGGCCAACTTGATCTACACAGTTCCAGACCAGCTTGGGGGCTACACAAAGATACCTTGTCTCAAAAAACCAAAACTGAACAAAATCCTGGCTTCACTGCAGATGTAGGAAATAGAAATCTCGTAGGGATAGGGCCCTGGTGTAGCTAACCGTGGGAAAGTTGAAATGCAGGGTCCTTTATTAAAGCTAGCATCTGGGCCCAGGAGCTCCGTTCCCTAACAGGCATCTAGTGAAGTGGATACAGCTATCTTCCCTTCTGCTCCCAGCTCCTGCCTAGCCTCCCTCATCTTTGCATTATGGTCTCTTTCCACATAGTTGTTTGTCCCTCTGACAGCAAGCATATGTGTGCGAAGGGGAACCTGAGCCTGTTGTGCCAGTGATGTTTCATTTGTATTTTAATAAATCTTGCCTGAAGTTCAGAGAGAAAACAGCCCCACTGATCAGCCTTACAGACTAGGCTGTGGTGATACACACCTTTAATCCCAGTAGCCACAGTAGTTTGCCATAGAAACCTGGCAGTAGTGATGTACACCTTTAATCCCAGCCCTAGAGAGGAATCTAATCCTCATTCTGAGGATTCCTGGAGGCAGGGTTGCCATTTCAGGCTGAGGTAAGAGCAGTGGCTGCTGCTTTGCTTTTCTGACCTTCAGGCCGAACCCCAGCATCTGTCTCTGGGCTTTTATTAATTGTGCTACAGAGATCTGTGAAGGTCATTTGGTGAAGATGAGAAAGTTAACGGACTCGGTTTGGGGGGTAAGATGAGGCCAAACCAGGAGGGTAGGGGACAGGAGACAAAAGTGGTGACTGGCCAAACCTGTTCTCTGGGAATGGTTAGTGCTGGGTTTGCCACTGTAGGGGAAGCTGAGCGACTGGCAATGCAGTGGAATTCAAAGGGCCCAATAGGAATGGGTTTGGAGGAAGAGAAGGATAGGTGGTGAGCTTTGCTGCTCCAAGGGGGATGAGAGATGGCATCACAGCCCAAGGCAGTGGTGGGGCTAGTGGGAGGTATCCAAGCAGGCTGTGTGTGGTGGACATTATGTGTTAAAGCAGAAAGAACGTGCCCAGGAGGGGAGAGAATGAGAGAGGCTGTGACAGATGCAGCGATTGTCCGTGGGAAGGGGCCTCACGCACACTGCGTGTGTGTCAGCTTGTTTCACTTGTGCCAAGGAAAGGACGAGGTGCACACGGGGCACACGTACAGAGATCTGTCTGTCGGCACTTTAAAGCAGGTGGCTTCCTGTAAGTGAAAGGCTCTTGTTTCTCTCTTCAGGTGACATGGACAGATGTAAAGAAAACTGTGGTTCCAGGCCTGCTAAGGTAAGCAGAATTACCCGTGTTTAACGGTTGTATTTTTAGAAATAATTTTGAAGTGAAATGCATTTTGTTTGTGTGCACCCATGCGTGTGCCACAGCATAGGTCAGAGGGCAGCGTGCATGCCTAGGTTCTCTCTACCATGTGGGTCAGAGAATCCAACTCAGGTTGTCAGGCTTAGCTTCTAGAGCCCAGGGGGCAGCTCCTGTAGAAACGATTCTGGTATTGGAATTCTTCCCACCATTGCTTTTGTGGAAGCTTAAGTCCCTTCCTGACCTGGCCTGGAAGCTTCCATGCGGTGCGCCTCCGTTTCTGCAGGAGATGGCTTTACACTTCAAACCTCCTGTCTTCCAAGTGAGTGGTGGATGCTGGGCCTCTCTCTTAAGCAGGAAGAAGTCCCACCTTCCCTGATACTGCTTGATGTGGGCCTTAAGAGTTGTTTAGGACTTGACATAATACCTACATTTGTTTTTTTTTTTTTTTTTTGTCAGAGTCTTCCCTTTTTTCCTATTGAAAACTCAACTTTTTCATAATTTCTTATGCATTTTAGTTTTGGAGATTAGATTTTCCTCCCAAGACAGGGTTTCTCTGGTAACAGTCTTGGCTGTGCTGGAACTCACTTTTTAGACCAGGCTAGCCTGGAATTCACAGGTTTGACAGCCTCTGCCTCCCTAATGCTGGGATTATAGGTGGAAGTTACATTCTTAAATATTTTTGTTGGTAGGGTGTGATGGGCACACCTTTAATCCCATCCCTTGAGGGCAGAGGTGGGCCGACTGAGACAGGCTAGTCTGTTCTATGTAGCGAGATCCAGGCTGGCTAGAATTATTCAGTGGGACCCTGTTGAATAAGTGCTCTGAAAGTAAAACCAGGGTATTAACAGAGTACTAGTAACAAGCTTATGGGAAGCCTAGCATAACCTTAAACTGTTCTGCAAAATTGCTTGAGGTTAGTGCTGTTGAACAGTCAGATTTCGTTCAGTCATTTCCTAAACATAAAGTTGTTACAAGGTTTGGACATGAAGTTTTGGTAATGCTTGAGTCTGCTCCTGGCAGATGGTCTCACTGAGGTGCTGAGGCTGGCCTAGAACTCAGTGCTGCTCCTGCCTCAGCCTCCCAAGTACTGGGATTACAGGTGTGTGCGCCAGCATCCCTGGCTTCTGAACTTGATAGAGTTCAGTGTTTCCATCCTTGGCTGGAGGCTGAGTTCCTGAGTGGTTAATAGAGGGGGCTTTTGGGGTGAGGGTGGGAGGTGCCCTCCATTTAGCCACATGCATATTAAAATAGCTTCATCTCCCCTCCTTTTAACTTTTTTTAAAAAAAACGATTTGTTTGTATTTTATGTGAATGAATCCTTGCCTGCATGTACATCTGTGTACCGTGTGTATGCATGACACTTGAGGCCCAAAGAGGGCATCACATCCCCCTGAATCTGGAGTTGAAGATGCTTGTGGGAACTGAACACAAGTCCTCTGAAAGGGCAGCCAGTGCTCTTAACTGCTCAGTCACCTTTCTGGCCCCCATTTCCGTTTGTTATCCACGATATTTATGAGTCTTAGATTACAAGGGAAACTTGGTTGAGTTCTCAGGATACCATCAGCTATGTCTGTCTACTTTCTCTCCATCTCAGACTACAGTTCCCTTTCCCTTTGGTCCAAAACGAGTCTTGGTGACAGAGCAAATTCCTTCTCAGAACCTAGGATTGGCTAGCAGTGGCCAGGCCCAGCGGGTCCTGTGTCCTTCCAACTCCTCCCACCGTGTCCTTTCACAAGCGCAGAAACTGGCCTCATGTCAGAAGCCAGTGCCAAAGCAGTTGCCAGCTGCCAGCGTTCCTCGACCTGTCTCCCGGCTCAGCAACCCCCAGAAGAGTGAGCAGCCCACAGCCTCTGGTAAGCCAGTCTTTTACTACCTTAGATGGTCATCCTTTTTAGTTCTTCAAAAAGCAAATGCGTAGATTGGCATTTATTTCGAAGCCCTGGCTTCTATGCCATGTGTGTCGAGGATAAAGAGAAGGTGGGATGGAGACAGACGTAATGGCTGGCCCTGCCAAGGGGAAGCTGCTGCAGGTTCTTTGGAGCAGAAGGAGATGTTGGCTGTAAGGGAGGGGCTGCTGCTGCTGGTTGTTGGCGCGTGGGAGGGAGTCTGAACTTAAAAGGCAGTGGCTGGAGCAGGGTTAATGTTTGATTATTTAGCAGCTGGTAGTACTTGCAGGCTCTGAGATAGCCAGCCTTGCTCAGCATCTCCAACCCTTGCAGCCCCTTCATGTAGTCGCCAGTTATTGACACACTTCTACAGAATGGGCTAAAAAGTCAGCAGTTAACTTCTAAGACATCGCCAGAAAGGAGAGATGTGGGTGAATTTGCCACTTCATTTAGGAAGCAGATTCAAGACAACTGGGTGATACGACCTGGAAGATGAGTGGGGAAGAGGCAACTGAAATGGTGTAGGAAGAGGGAAAACTTAAATTCCTCAGGAGATAGTGTCTGTAAAACAAGCCAATGGCAGACAGTCTGGAGGAAACCCATTTAAATTATGTGTGTATATGCCGGTCCCCAAAAGGGTGACAGCGGAAGGGACGGGTGGCTGGAGCGTATGTGCCTGGGTCATGGTCCTCAGTCCGCAGTGGTGATATTGAAGACATGAATCGAGAGACTGGATCAGGAAGGAGAAATTAGTTTGGACCCATAGTCATGTAGCCTGAGTGGGGCTGCTGTGCTGTTTGAGTCTCAGGTGACAAGGACATGTCTCATGCGTGCGCAGCTCTTGAAGTAGCACCCGTGGTCCCTAGGTGTGCCACGTCACATCTTCTAAGAAGCTAGTGTGTCTTTGGAAGGAGGGTGATTGGCTTGTGCTCTCTTCCCATGATGATAATTTGTACGCCGCACATGGATGTTGGCTGCCCCAGCGCAGGTGGAGAAGGTGGCAGGGGCAGCTTGTGGATGGGGTGCTGCTGGTTTCTCTCTGGAAAGTCTTTCCCGGGGGAAGGTTCCAGGATGAGGATGGACACTCTTGCTCTTGTTGGACGAGGGCCTGCTCATATTTGCTCTGGAAATTGAGACCCCACGTGGCAGACTATGCTTTCTGGTTTAGTAGTTTCCCCGATGAAGAAATGAAAAGCCAGGGTTGTCATGCTTGATGCACCTCTAATATTTTGGTGATTTTTGTTATTTGTTTTGTTTTGTTTTGTTTGAGACAAGATTTTTCTGTGTAGCCCTGTCATGGAACTTGCTCTGTAGACCAGGCTGGCAATGACTCAAAGAGATCTGCCTGCCTCTGCCTGGCTATGGGATTATTCTTTGATTTATCTCTGTTCACAGATTTTTTTTTTTAAAGAACTATATAGTTGCTCTAAAAACAGTATTTTAACTTATTTCATATAGGAAATAATTCTGAAAAGGAACAGTCATCAAAACAGAAAACAGAAGACTCGAAAAAGTAAGCTTTCTTCCTCCTCTACCAGAACCTTACCCTGCTGCGGCCCCTGGTCCTAACTCATCCTCACGGCCAGAACATCGGCTGCGGCCCTCCATCCTAACTCATCCTCAGTACCAGAACATTGGCTGCGGCCACCGATCCCAGCACATCCTCATTAAACCAATTGACCAGGGGATCAAAAGTCATTTTTACCTCTTTAATTACCTTTTTTATAGAAAATTTTATTAAAACTTTATTTGTAAAAGTAGTAAATAGAAAAACATCACACGTTAATATACAACACAGAACTGAGGATTGTACAACTCAGTGAACTTGTACACAGTTTGTGAAGCCATTTGGATGGCCTGTTGGGTCTGTCCTGCTTCATCAGTGACAGTGCCTCTGTGTCTCCCACCAGAGTGACTCCCTATAGCCCGTTGGCTTCTCTGGGGCTCTGCAGGGAGGAGGTCCCCACACAGTCCTGAAGGGCGTGCTGTCGTCCATACTGTTGCTGTCCTGTGGTGGTGAGGGTTGTCTGTCAGTCTGTATTCTGCAGTACAGTGCTGATTTGGGCTGGGGGCATTGGGCTTTAAGGTTGTGACTCATTCTGGTGGTTCCGGGTGGGTGCTTGTTAGTGTATGTACTAGGTGTCATCTGAGCATGATCAGGTCGGCTGTTTATTGGCAAATGGTAGAGATTTTTTTTTCATATTTTAAATACATTACTTTCTAGAAGGCAGTGGACTCTGGAGGATTTTGACATTGGCCGCCCCCTGGGTAAAGGAAAGTTCGGAAATGTTTACTTGGCAAGGGAAAAGCAAAGCAAGTTTATCCTGGCCCTGAAGGTGCTGTTTAAAACCCAGCTGGAGAAAGCCGGGGTGGAGCACCAGCTTCGAAGAGAAGTGGAGATACAGTCCCACTTGCGGTGAGTGGCCCTCCTGCCAAGAGCAGGGAACCAGAGGGAAGGATTAAAGCTGCCATCTTCTGTAGATGCAGGGGATGTGGCCCTGAGAATACATCACTCAAGTAGTTGACTTGGGATCTCTTTCCTCAGAAGGAGAGTTAGGGGAAGACCATGGTTGAATTGGTGTATTTTGTTTAGTTTTCTTTTTTGATCTCAGTGTTTTCCTAGTTTGACTCAGATGCCAGCCCTGAAGCTCTGCTGTCATCTGGCTGTCTCTGCCGTCACCTGGCTGGCTGTGAGTGGTGCTGTCACCTCCAGCAGGCTGTGCCCAGCCACTTGGCACCTGCCCACGGCCAGCCCGTCTGCCTTGGTTGTGTCTTCTGTTGGCACATCCCACCCCTCAACACCTAGAGATTGGTGTTCAGCTGACAGTTCCTACTTAGAATAAAGATGTCTGGAAGGGAGCGGTGTGAATCACACCCAAATCTGTTTGTGTGGGTATGGTTAAGGTGCTGTTTTCTTGGGTGGGCTCGACATCAGTACATCCTGATGGACTCTGAAGCCAGGTGTCACGGTCTCCATTCTTTGTTGCAGGCACCCCAACATCCTCAGGCTGTATGGCTATTTCCACGATGCCACCAGAGTTTATCTGATTCTAGAGTATGCACCCCTTGGGACAGTCTATAGAGAGCTCCAGAAGTGCTCCAAGTTTGACGAGCAGAGAACGGCTACTGTAAGTGCTTCACTGTCCAGGCTCCCCCTCTTGTCTCCTAATGTCCCTTTCTTTATGGTGCAGGTAACTGTCTTCACAGAAAAGGCTCATGTGACTGAACATTTGGAAAAATCAAGACAGCTTATACCTCATGTATAGAGTGGTTGGCTTTGTGTGTGTTTCTGTGGAAATGTATATAATCTAGTTCCGCTCTCCCTTGTGATTTCCCCCGTGTGTGTGTGTGTGTGTGTGTCTGTCTGTCTGTCTGTCTGTCTGTTTTTGTTTTAGGGTTTGTATGACTGCGAAGAGACACCACGACCAGGGCAGCTGTTACAAAGGAAAACATTTAATTGGGTTCAGTCCACTGTCATCATGGTGAGACATGGTGCTGTAGCTGAGTCCTACATGTTGCAGGCAACAGGAAGTCGACTGAGACACTGGGTGGTATCTTGAGCATGGGAGACCTTAAAGCTGTTCCCACAGTGACACACTTCCTCTAACAAGGCCATGCCTACTCCAACAAGGCCACGCCTCCTAACAGTGCCACTCCCTATGAGCTTATGGGGGACAATTGCATTCAAATTACCACAGTGTTTATTTTAGTGTAGTTCTAGATACAGAAATCACAACAGCACTGAGTTTCTGTGCGCCCTACACCTATTTCTCTCCTGCTAACAACTTTAGTGAGTGTCCTACTTTGGTCGTGACTGGATCAGTGCTGGTGATGACTGGCGTAGCGACGTCCACGCTTTCTTCAGAGCGCATTCATTTCCCTTGTGATTAGGAAGGAGCTCAGCACCAAGCGCACTCTTGTCACACGTCCCTATGGCACATTATAATGTGACAGCCTGCTCGGTGGTAAGCTCGGTGCCCTGTGCCCAGGTGATCTTTGTCCTTTGCTTCTGCTGTAAGTCAGCCTCTCCTTCCGCATGCTGTACTCTCAGCCGCTAAGCACGGTCACCCTGAGGAGTGGAGAGCGGAGGAGGACTGAGCGGAGTGTGAACTATTTGGATTTTGGGCCAGGAGGTTGTTCTTCCTGTCATGAGTTCTTTTTGGATTTATTTTTTTTTGTATTTGAATAGTTTACCTGCATGTTTATCTGTGTACCACATGCGAAGAGGGAGCTGTACTTTCAGAGGGTTGTGAACACCTTTGTGGTGCTGGGAACTGTCTAGAACTTCTAGAAGAGGAGCGCGTGCTCTCTCTCTCTTCTCTCTTCTCTCTCTCTCTCTCTCTCTCTCTCTCTCCTGTCTTTAACTTAAAATGCAGAGGGACTTGTTTTATTTTGTTCCATTGTTGGCTGCTGGGAGCTCTTCTTGCTTCTATGTAAACTGCCGTTGTGGGACATTGGGCTGTATGTGCTTTTTCTGGTGCAGAGTGCTTAACTTTTTCTTCACTTCTGGGCCTGCCCCTAGAAGCACCCTTTCCTTCTTCCAAGAATGTTCCTGGAAACCGAGTTCTGGTGCCTAGGGCAGGACTCTTGCTGCTGAGCTGTTGATGTTTCTAGGTCCTTGGCGACAGAGAAGGAGAGCGTCTGTGTTTGCTGATCACTTCACCTTACCTGCTGCAGCGAGGTGGACTGGGACTGGTGCTTTCCTCATTCATGTGGGTCAGTGTGGGCACCCTCTCCCTGGGCTGCACTGTCCACTGCCCCCAGCAGTGAGAGCAGCACCCACCACCTCCTCACTAGTTATGTGTCCAGTGTATATGTGTTACACGGTATGCTTGGGTCAGCTGGTGGCAGTTTAGTCACTGAATACCAGACCCCTCCTTGGGCATTTGCCATCAGGGTTTTGGACATCAGTGGTTCTGACAGGGTGTAGTGGTTGATCTGGGTTTCCTGGCGTCACATGACACTGGCTGTTTGTCATATATATGTGCCTGTGTCTTATGTTTTTATAGTGCTTTTTTCCTGATTGTTGTATTTTAGTTCCTTTAGCTCCTTTATTCTGCAAATGTTTCCTCCTGGTCTGAGCTTTTCCCTCTCTCTCCACGCTCTTCCTCCAGGCAGTCTGAGGTCTCGCGGTCCTTAAGGCATAGCGGCTTTTCTTTCGCAGCCCGCTTCCTGCATGCTGGAATTACAGGCTGCTGCCATGCTCACCTGACGCTTACAGCAACCTCTACTAATCATTTTCTTCAATTGGCCATTAGTAAGAAATCATCAGCCAGGCAGTGGTGGCATACACCTTTGATTCTAGCGCTTGGGAAGCAGAGGCAGGAGGATCTCTGAGTTTGAGGCCATTCTGGGCTACAGAGTGAGTTCCAGGACAGCCAGGGCTACAAAGAAATTCTGTATTCTTATTCTGCAAACAAACAATAAGAAATCTTCTGTTTGACCAACTTTCTTCTCAAAGGTAAATGAGGAAATTGTCCATTGGTTCCTGATGTTACCCTGCTTCAGACTTTGTACGTGGACAAAACGTCTATACATTTGTGCTTCTCCATTTAAGGTTTCAGTTCAATTGTGTGCATTGAGATATAAGCCAAGAATATTTATTCCTTACTAATTAGCATAGCACCCCCACCCGTTTACTCCTCATGTAATTTAAGTAACTACAGAGCAATGTAAGGGGTTTGTTTAGCCCCAGTCCCGCAGCCTGGGACGTAAGCGGGACGTGGTTCCAGGGAGTGCTGGCTGTCCCTCACTGATGCTGCCCATAGCTGCCGTGGCTCTGGCAGTGTGCAGTGGGTGCCAGCCTCATTGGTCTCTACTGTGAGCTACAAAAGAATGAAAAATATCCTGTTTGACAAGGACTTTTTTCTGCCTTACTTTCTTTTGGGAAAACCAAGTTTTTTTTTTTTTTTCCACTTACATATGCATCTGACAGTGGGACACACTGCTAGCGTCAGCTCTGACTGAGGGGCCTCGTGCAGCTGACTTTCAGGGCTGCACTGAGACACAGCCTAGCCCCGGGACTTCATGTTGACTAAACTTAGCATGTGTATCTTGAATCTCCTGTTATGGGATGCAGAGCAGACTGCGGGGTTCTTCCTTCAGGGTCTGTACCTGGTCAGGGCCTTTTAATGTTTCAAGACTGCTAAACTGTTTTAGTGCTAATGGTGCATTTCCTCCATGGTGCCTGGTGGGACCGTAATTCCATCTTATAGCCGGTGCCTTCCCTGCCTTACAAGCTCACATTACTGGTGAGTCTGTCCGTCTGTAGTTGTGTTTATATTTATGGTCTACAGTGTTTGCTTCAAAAGCTGAAAACCGTGTTAGTTAGTCTCCATTGGCTCAACTTTCACACTTGCCTAGCTGCTTTACATAAAGCTAACCCTGCCTTCAATGCTTTTTCCCCAACAGTACATCACCGAGTTGGCAAATGCTCTGTCTTACTGCCATTCAAAGAGAGTCATCCACAGAGACATTAAGCCAGAGAACCTGCTTCTTGGGCCAAATGGAGAGTTGAAGATCGCAGACTTCGGGTGGTCTGTGCATGCTCCATCTTCCAGGTATGGGATTCCAGAGGTGGAAGCCCTGGATGGGGTGGGGGTGGGGACTGTTGAGTAAATGCTAGTTTACTCTGAAATAAGGGGCCTTGGCTGACCTAGGAATACTTGGAACCACTGTAGTTCTGATAAAGCTTTTTTTGGTGACCATTTTGGGGTCTGGCACTCTAGGCCTTGGCTTTTAGGCTCTGAATATCCCGAGAGGCTAATGGAAGAGGGCAATGAACTTAGAGGTCTGGCTGATGTATGATCAATAAACAAAGATGCACTCTGGGGGTACTTGAACTGGGGTGGCAAGCAGAGCAAAACGCCAGTTGTTTAAGAACTTGGAAACCATGCAGTGTTGGTGCAGCTCTGAGGATGCCTGACTCCTGTTTGTGTCAGCAGCAGGAATTAGACCTTTACTGTCTCCTCAAGCTGAGGCAAGGATGTCGTCTAATGGCAGCAGTTGAAAAGGAGACAACCTTTGCAAATTGAAGTTGGGTTTAAATAGCTTTCATATTTCATGTGAATGGAGTGTCTTTAAATTTTAATCTATTTTATGTGTGTTGATGTTTTGTCTGCATGCATGTCTGTGAGAGTGTCAGATCCTCTAGAACTGGAGCTACAAACAGTTGTGAAGTGCCCCATATGGCTGGGAATTGAACCCAGGTCCTTTAGGAGAGAAGCCAGTGCTCTTAACTGCTGGGCCATCTCTCCAGCTTGTGAATGGGGTATCTTCAAGCATGCTCCTGCTGGAGGAGAAAGCTCAGTAAGTAAATAAAGGTGCTTGTTGCTGAGCCAGTTCAGTCCTGGCACCATTTGGTGGAAGGAGAGAACTGAGTCAGGCCAAATTGTCCTCCGACCTCTCGCTCTGTGATGTTCTCTCGACGTAATCACACAAAGCACGCAAATAAATGTAGTCTTGAAGATTAATGCCTGTTATAAGAGGTGGCACAGCCTTTAGTCCCAGCGCTCAGGAGGCAGAGGCAGAGGCAGGCAGATCTCTGAGTTCGAGGCTAGCCTGAGTTTGAGGCACAAGCTCCAGGACAGGCTCCAAGCTACACAGAGAAACCCTGTCTCGGAAAAAAAAAAAGAAAAAATGGTTAGTGCAGTTTAAGGTCACTTCTGTTTGTCTTCAGCTGCAGTGGGGCAGGGTTTTTTGAACTGATGACATCAGTGGACACTTCTGCTACCCAGTGAAATCAGCACTGTGCGATTGGGTTAGCCTGGACTGTGCTCTGTTCAGTGGTGGCATCAGGATAGAGACAGCTTGCAGGATTCAGGCGAGACGATAGGAGGAGTGGGGATTGCCAGCCGCTCCAGCTGCCTTTCAAATTCAGTCCCCATCAGAGATGCTGGATTTTGGGGCCCATCTTTTGAGATTTCCACAGAGAGCTTGTGAGGCACTAGGCATGGATGGTTGAGTATGCCCTGCAGTATCTCAGCAACATTAGCTTCCATTGTCTGCTCCTGGCTTGTTCCAGCTATGGCTTTCAAAACACAAATGGATCAAAAGTGCCAAATTGGTGATGGCAGCACTGCAGCCCACAGCAACATTCCAGAGCCCTGGACACCGTGGCGTCGGCTTTGTGGGTAGTTTTCCACAGCATCGCGATGCCTCAGTGTACATATTCTGTAAGACAGGTGCCCTGCACAGTCACCACCATTGTGACCGCCATGGTTAGCTGAATTCTTAGTAGCTTGATTTCTCTAGTTGTCCATGATGTTTTATAGCTGTTTTTAAATCAGAACACCCCCCTACCCCCACACACTCTCCCTCTGTGGCAGGTGAGAGAGGCTAACCAAGCCCAGTGTGATGGTGCATACTTTAATCCCAGGAATTGAGAGGAGATCTCAAGTTTGAGGCCAGCCTGGTAAGACTAAAACAAACAATCTCAGCCAGGTGTGGTGGGGCATTCCTGTAATCCCAGCAGCAGCTAGAAGGCTGAGGTCGGGAATTGCTCCTTGGAGGCTAGTAAAGCACTTTAAAAAGAAAAGGTTTAGAGAGGGGTTTAGCTGTTGAGAGCACTGGCTGCTCTTGCAGAGGACCTGGGTTCAGTTCCCAGCACCCATGTGGTGGCTCAGAACTCTGTAACTCCAGGTTTAGGAGACACAGTGCCCTTTCCTGGCCTCCTTGGACATAACATTCATGTGTACAGACATGCAGACAAAACACATGTAAAATAGAAAATTTCTAAGCCCCAAACCAAGAGCAGCTGGAGTGAACCTCTCATCTTGTAGACCCTTACATTTCTATGACTTTGCTTTTCTATCCCTTGCGTCCCTGACACAGGCTCACACTGTAGCCCAGGTTGGCCTTGGATTTGACCCTCTCTCAATCCTGCCTCATCCCACTAGATGTTGGAATTACAGGGATCTGCCGACATTCCCAGCCTAGGATGGTAGCGTTGCTTCACTGAGAGCTCATGTAGAACTCCAAATTATATTTACGGAGAACACTACATAGCGGCTTTGTTTTCTGAGATGAGTTCTTGCTTCAAAGCCCAGACTGGCCTCCAAAGTTCTCCAGACTGTCCTGATAGGGTTGCTGGGATGAGAGATTTTCCAAGAGGTTCTGGAGTTGTTGTTGGGGAAGCGTGATGGCTAGTGTGTGACCTTATACACTCCCCGCCATCCATTTCATCAAAGTGGGGGTGTAGGTGAGCACCTGTCTGACAGCACTGAGCAGGGGGTGGGGTGCTCATGCCACATTGCCATGTAGGTCAGAGTGTCAACCCAGCCTCCTTCATTTTCAGGAGAACCACACTGTGTGGCACCCTGGACTACCTGCCCCCCGAGATGATTGAGGGCCGGATGCACGATGAGAAGGTGGACCTCTGGAGCCTGGGTGTCCTCTGCTATGAGTTCCTAGTTGGGATGCCCCCCTTTGAGGCACAGACCTACCAGGAGACCTATAGAAGGATATCACGGGTAGGGTGTCACTTTCAGTTCTTGCCAAGGGCTGCTGTTTATTCCTGTACACTGACCCATGTCATTTGTATCATTTATATTTCAGGTTGAATTCACATTCCCCGACTTTGTGACTGAAGGAGCCAGGGACCTCATTTCAAGACTGTTAAAGCACAATGCAAGCCAGAGGCTAACACTAGCGGAAGTCCTTGAGCACCCCTGGATCACAGCTAATTCCTCAAAGTCTTCGACTGGCCAAAAAACCAAAGAGCTAACTAGCAAATCGTCTTAGAGAATTCGGAGCCATGGCCCCTGTGCAGCTGTGAGAAATGCTCCATCAAGACTGCGGGGGCATCATCCCTGCTGAGCAGGCAGTCCCTGGCCTTGCGTCCTGAGCAAGAATCATGCTGCTTTTCCTGGTTCAGTAATCTGGAGGAAGGTTCCACTGCAACAGTTCCCATGGCCTGTGACCCCCAAAATGTCCTTGTGGGGTCTCACCGTGGGAAAGTTCTCACTCTGGCCACCTCCCCAGTGATCACCTGTGTCCATAGCCTTCAAGTGCCTGAGTGTGTGTGTAACTTATTGGGCCACCAGGCCTGGGAAAGCTGTTGGAATGAATATGTAGTTTTCTTTTAAATGTTAAAATAAAGCTTTGTATAGCCTTTTAAATGTTACAATAAAGCTCTGTATATAGCCTTTTCTTAAGTGGCAACCCTTCAGAACACTGGTTTTCAGCCTTAAGCCTGTATGGGATTCGGATCCTCAACCACCTTAACGGAGCCTGTGCTCTACCTGCTTTGGACTCGACTCAGGTGTTTCTAGATGTTATGGGCTGTTATGCTGGAGTTCTGTCAAGTACACAAACTTGTTAAATATATAAATATATGTATAACATCTACCTGGAGTACATGGGCAATCATTTGGTCACCTGGTTACTGTTGGCTAGAGTGAGCAGGTGTGCTTTTCTGGTCTCTTGGCTATAATCCTAACATGTCGAGTTTATAGCAGCCAGTATTATCTGTTCATCAACCAGCGGGGAGCTTGGAATTAGAGAAACAGGCTTTCATAGCAAACTCAGGACACTAGATGTCAGGTGATAGAAAATGCAAGTGGTCAGTGTAAAACGTCAGCCGGAGCGTCCTCACACTTCACAGCAAGCCTGAGTGGAACTGCAGGGGGATAAGTAAGCCTTTGGTCCCCAGTCTATATAGCACCATCCCAAGTCCTGTCCACCCAGCTGCCGTTACCTGTGATGGGACGACAGGGATCCAAGCCGAGTGTGGGACACTGGTGCCTGCAGCTCACACCAGCAGCTGGTTGCCGCCACATTCACAGGATGCTTTCCTAGCTGGCAGCAGCAATGGCTTAACAGATGACAGAACACATCATTTTACAAAAGTTTTTATTGGTTTCACAGAATCTAAGCTGATCAGTGGGTCTGCTTAGAAAACGAGAGGCAAACAATGGTTTACGTTTTAAGATAGTTGCCTTGCTCCAGTTCCACTGAAGATAACAGGAACAGATCTGCTTGGTTTGCTGGTTTATAATGGTGCTTTAGTCTTCCAACCTCTCAACTCACCCCTGGTTCTGGCTGCTGGCTTGGAAGACACATGTTGTGGGTACAATTAGTTTTATTGCTACTTTCAATGTATTTCTTTGCATAGGTGTTACTAAGGAACCTGAATGGGCAAGATGGAGAGACACCCCCTCTGTCCAGCTAGTCCACACAAGCCCCCCCGACATTGACCTGGGGCTTCTTGCTCAGCTATGTGGCTGTCTTTGGGATTAGTTTCTGTAATACATCCTGATCTTAGTACAAGCTCCAGCTGTGGGCTGCTTTAAGAGGAAAAGACCGACTCTCGCTTTAAAGATGTCACGAGTGGAGAGTTTGTCTCACAAAAATTCTTTTAAATGTTAACCAAGACAAATGGTGTGGGTGACTGTGGACTAAGAAACTGTCAGCCAGATCTCAGTCATGTGTTCCTGCTAGCTAGCTGTGCCTTCTGTGTTTTCTGATTGTCAACGGAATTGTGAGCAGAAAAAGAAATGCAACACTTCTCACCATGCAGCTGAGCCTACGTCAAACGCTGGCTCCCCAGGGTAGAGCTGTATAAACTGACATGGTGCCTAAGGGGAAGGTTCTTTAGCTATGGGAGAGAACAGCCAGGGGCATCTGGAAGGATTCCACAGCAAAGAGAGAAGTAAACGGAACATGGCCAGCAGACTGGACCTAAGCAGGGCTACCTGTGAGAGAGGAGAATACAGTAGCAGGAGCCGAGGATTGTGAGAGTAGCTGGGGAAGGGAAGCCCGTGAGTTCAAGGGAGTTTGGCTTGTGATGCCAGCATGAGCTTTGATATGCTGATAGCCACAGGTAGCCTTAGCTCCCTTCTGTCAGAGGTAAGGGAAATGTCTCCTTTGGGTAGAGGGGAACCGGTTTCACAAGTTCTGAGGAATGCTGGCTTTTATGTAACCACCAGAAATCCTTTAGCCCAGGTCGACCCCATTCCTGGATCTTTTGGATTGGGGCTTGAGGGACTGGAGTTTCTTTTGGCTATGACATAACAAGTGCCCGCCCAGAGGGGAGGGTTGAGCGAGGGAACCAATTCCTGCTCCTGAATTGAGCAGCTTGAGGTTCCTACTCTAACCGCCCTCTACACTGACCCTCCCGTGGTGGACTGTAGTTAAACATGTCCAGCTCCTTGTGCTGCCTAGTTCTATGTCAAGATGACATAGAGTCATCAGAAGGGGACCTCAATTGAGAAAATACCTCCATAAGAAAGGACTGTATACAAGCCTGCACAGCATTTTCTTAATTAGTGATTGATGGGGGAGGGTTTAGCCCATTGTGAGTGGGCTTTCGGTCCTCAGTAAGGCTGATGAGCAAGCCAGTAAGCAGCACCCTTCCATGTCTTCTGCATCAGCTCCTGCCTCCAGGCTCCTGCCCTCACTGCTTTTGATGATGAACTGTAACATGGACCTGTGAGTGAAATCAACTCCCCCACCCCCCAAATTG
Organism: Myodes glareolus; assembly: GCF_982192425.1. Classification (NCBI taxonomy): domain Eukaryota; kingdom Metazoa; phylum Chordata; class Mammalia; order Rodentia; family Cricetidae; genus Myodes; species Myodes glareolus. The sequence goes on from NC_142035.1 coordinate 6,584,433, forward strand.
CTTTTGGTTATGATGTTTCACCACAGCAATAGAACCCTAATTAAGATCTCTCTCTCCCTTGGCTTGTAGTTCCTACATGGTTGTCTTCTACTTGGAACAGACAATATTTTCCATTTTTTGGTTTGTTTTGGAACGTGGTAGAAATACTTCATGCATATGATTCAATTCAATTAAAAAGCATAAACAGTGGCACACTGTAAACATGGCGTTACTCTGGAATGTCTCAAGGTTTCGATAGCTAAGAGGAGTGTCTGAGAGAGCTAGGATGCTTTTTAGCGTCTATGGAAGGATCTGAGTTCCCCTGAGTGTGGGCATCAGGAGCCAAGTGATGCCATTACACCTGGGCCGCGTTTCCATTTTTTGCAACCAATACTGCCCGCCCCATTATCAGTGAGATTGCAGACAAACAGCCTCATCATATCCAGACACGAAGGAGCTCTGGAGTCAGTGAAACACACCAGAAGCCCATGGCTGCTTTTCCCCGGAGCAAGTGTTGCGAATGTCAAGGGCTTGATGTTAATGGAGACTGTGATTAGGGATTGTTAATTTTCCTTCATTAACCGCGGTGCTGGCAGCTGTCTGCAGAATACTGCGTGTTAACTGCAGGTTGCTGCCAGTGATAAATCAGGCGAGAGGGCGTTTTCAAAGCCAGCAAATTAACCACTGCTTTTCAGGAACCTGAGCAAAGGTTAGCCCTGTGGGGTGCTGCAAACTCCTGCCTAATGATCTAAAGGGGCATTCTGTTGGCAATCCCATTTTGTACTGGGATCAAATTTAGGCTCTTGGTGTGCTGGGCGAGGGCTCTGCTGCCAATGCCCTCAGCCCTCTCTTCACTGACCCCGATCTCAGTAGCTCAAGCAGGCTTTGAGTTTGAGATCCTCCTGCCTCAGCCTCCTCAGTAGCTGGCTTTACTGGTCTGGGCCACCATGAGTGGCTGTCAACTCATTTTGAAGCCTTGGTGACATTTTAAGTCACGAACATGGTTCTTTGAGGAATATCATTTTTTAAAAAGTAAATTAAAACACCAGATTATTGCTGGCAAAAATAAAATCAACTCACAAGGAACACAGTCATTAGCCTCTGCCCCATACTCCCCCAGAAAACCCCACCCTGAAACCAATCCAAATCCTGTAGTTCAGAAGAAACTGGCTTCCTTATGGCTTGGTGGCTGGAGGCTTAAAGAGTCCCACTCTGCGGAAGTATCTAACGACGAGGGGCACAGAGAACAAGGTGACGCTGATCCTCACGGGCGCGAACAGCTTGTGGATGGCATAGGCCACCACGAATGTGCTGGTACCGGCTGCCATTTTGGATTGTATCAGGGACTCTTTGAAGCCAAGCTTAAGCAGGATTGCAGACATGTCGATGCCACTGGGGGGAGAAAGAGGCAAAGAAAACATCACAGCCGGGAAGTTAAAGGAAGAAACTGAGTTGCTTAGGAGGGTGACAGTATTTTTACTTTTTATTATTAAAAAAACCCTTATGATTATTGTGTGCATGAATATGAGGAACACACATGCCATGGCGCACATGCAGAGGTCAGAGGGCAACTTCCAGGAGTTGGTTCTCTTTCCGCTGTGAGTTCTGGGGTAGAACTCAAATAGCTGGACTTTTCTGACAAGCACTTTTTACCTGCTGAGCCATCTTGTTGACCCAGATGACCCAGTATTATAATACAAGGAATGGATGAATAGGTAGGTTTTGGCAAATGAACCTCCTCCCCCACAAAAAAACTCCAAAACCAACAACAAAATTCATCCACATTTTAGTTTACCTTACAGCAGGAATAAAACAAAACTAAACAAAAAAATATTTTTGAGATAGAGTCTCATGCAGCCCAGACTAGCCCCAAATTCTATGGAACTGTGATCCTCTTGCCTCCACCTTCTGAATGCTGGGATTATAGGTGTGGTTGGTGCTGTTGGAGGAGTGGAACCCAGGCTTTGTGAATTCTGGGCAAACATTCTACCATCTGACTATGCTCCCAGCACTTCCTTCCTTCAGTTACCTGTAGACAGGCCTGAGGCTAAAGCCCAGGCTAGCCTGGGACTTGTAGTCTCAGCCACCCCGGCACTCACAGCACTACCACATCCCAGCCAGTGAACGCTGTTGAAAATCGTACCTGGAAACAACTGTGTAGAATATCCCCAAGGAGACCAGCGAGATCCCAATGTGCAGCGACACGCCCACGGCCCCGTACTCCTGGAAGACCTGCTTCAGTTGCTGTGATTTGCTTAGCTTTCCCTCTGTGCTCTTGGCACCGCTTCCTGGCTCAGTGATTTTGTTGGGCTCCTGTGCACAGAGCAAAGGTTGGTGGCTGCCACAGATGCTTACCCTTACCTGAGTTTTATACCTCTTTCTACCCACTTAATATTATTATTATAGACACCAATTATCACGCACATTCCCACTAAGCCAGGGCTAGGTCAGCCCCGGTGGCCCCGGAGATGTCCACGTCACCTCCTAACTAACTGCAGGACTTGGCAGATGGGATCTAGACATGGAGCTTGAGATGGGAATGCTAACAAACTGGAAGTGGAGCAGGATTATACTGAAAGGTCACCCCCAGTGAAAGGTTACACCTCCCCAATCAGAGCCACCAACTGGGGACCTAGTGTTCACACGCCTGAGCCTATGGGGACATGCTCATTCAAACCACACGGTGGGGACCAGGAATTGAGCTCAGGGCTGTCAGGTGTACAAGGCAAGTGTTTCCCACTGGGCTATCTGATTGATTACATGGGGTGATCTTAGCACACGCTGGATTATTGTCTGAGAGTCTACAGCTTTGGAACAGGTAAGAGAGAGCCCAGCCACACATTTTGTCTGGATTAGACAAAATATACCTCTACAAGAGAGTTTATTATTATTATTATTATTATTATTATTATTATTATTATTATTATTATTTCCCTGAGACAGGGTTTCTCTGTAGCTTTGAAGCCTGTCCTGGAACTAGCTCTTGTAGACCAGGCTGGCCTCGAACTCACAGAGATCCACCTGACTCTGCCTCCCAAGTGCTGGGATTAAAGGCATGCGCCACCACCACCTGGCAAGAGAGTGCTTTTAACCAAAGAATTTATGAGTCTGGCTCTTGCCAGTCACCTTTGGTTATTGATCTTGCAGCTGGGCAGATTCTTTCCTGATTTTAACATGTGAGTCTGCAAAGGCAAAGAGCATGCCAGGATCCCCAGGAAATGAGCCAGGACCCCCCTAATGAGAAGGAAACCCACGAGCTGAATCTACACAGCCAGATGCACCACACTGCAGGGGACCACCAGGTCTATCCTTGCTGTGGCAGCCACTTGCTGCAGCTCTGGGCCCTCACTTTGCACTTGTGGGATAAGGCTCGTGACCCTGCTGTGTCCCTCCCCAGAGCCCAGGTGCACAAATGCTGCTGACCGTGGATGCTGATCAGTGGGCAGCTCGCGTGCTCTTCTGTTTGTACCTACTTGCGTGAGGCCAGCTTTGACTTCTGCAGATCTGGGGAAAGGCCTGGGACTGGGCCTTGTCATCAGTTCCAGAGGTGACTGGAAAGTAATCACTAAGCTTTGAGAGAAAGCCCTGCTCACCTGACCCTCTGTCCTGGCCCTGCTAGCTCAGACTGTGCTCCAGGGGTGAAGTGTGTGTGTGTGTGTGTGCGCGCGTACGCACGCCATCCATCCCACATGTCTGATACAAATGCAGATGCTACCTCCTTTATGAGTCCCTTCACTGTAGCCTGTCAGTCCCAATCAAACAGTACCTCCATTAGGCTTTCCAAGGCTCCCCCTTTAAGATTTATTTATTTTATGTGTATGGGTGTTTGCCTGCACGTATGGACACCTTTGCACCAAGTACATGCCTAGTGTCCATGGAGGCCAGATGGCCTCAGATCTCCTGGGACTGGAGTTACAGATGGTGGTGAGCTGTCTGTGGTTGCTGGGAATTGAACCCAGGTCCTCTGCAAGAGTAGCCAGTGCTCTTAACCATCGAACCATCTCTTCAGCCTGCTCCCTTTTCTAAACAAAGTCTTTTTTTTTTTTTTTTTTTTTGATGTTTGCTCTGCCAGCCCTGCAGAAGCTGCTGTTTATTTTCTAGATGGCAGTCTGGCTGCCTTTCTAGTCTCCTTTCTGGGCCAGAAGGCCTTTTGCCAAACCTGAGGGTATGAGACAAAGGGGCTTCATTAGGGACAGCTGTGGCAGCTCTGGGACATGGAGAATGGGCCATAACTGAGATTGCCCTGGCCAAACTTCAATGGGCTTTTGACTGACACTGGCCTAAGGGAGATACAGGCACTGGGAGGGGCTGCAGACTATCCTATCAGCACAGCCCAGAGGGAGAGGATTACTTATCAGGGAGAACCAGGGCCTCTGTGAGCATTTCAGCAGGGAGTGCAGGATTCAAGAATGGGAGAGTGGCAAGTGCTGGCCAATAAAAGAAGGTGCTGGCAGCTTTTCCTCCTGTCCTCCAGATCCAGAACATCCTGGAAAAGTCTCTCCTATTAGAAATGGCTACTCTTGCAGAACATGAAGGGCCATGCATTTTTCTTCCAAGTTCTTGAGGGGTTTAAAGAAGCCAAACCAAAGGGATTTATGAGCGTGATCTGCAAGCAATGGGGGCATTTGTAGACACTCATTGTCCATAGAGTATCACTGCTTCCTGCCCCCAAGTGCTCTGGACTGCCCTGAGTGTGTGACATTGACCTCATAGTGCTCAAGCGGGGATTTGGCTCCATGGTAGATGGTCTAGCATGTGCAAAGCTTTTTATTTCTTAGCACTGTATAAACCCAGTGTAGTGGACTAAGCTGATAATCCCAGCCCTTTGGAGGCGGGAGCAGAAGGATCAGAAGTTCAGGCTTATTGAGTTGGAGGCCAGTCTGGCTGGAGTACGCGAGACGGTGTTTCAAAACAGCCAGAGGAAAGCCATATCAGAAAAGGGGCAGGAACTTGACCACAGTGCTGGGACACCCGGTTCCACTTGTTTGATAAGGACCGCACGTGCTGACTTCGTACCGAGAGTGTTCTGAGTGCGGTGAAAACTTTGTGGTGAAAACTTTGTGGTGAAAACTTTAGTCCGCACAAGGCTTACAACACCCCCACGAACGGAAGAGGACCTGCAGAGCCCCGAGGGGTTGAGTATGTAACCAAGGACAGCACAGGGGCTAACTGAATCCCAGTCCTAGCACTTGGCCTTCTGTATCTTCTCTGGGTCAGAGTGTTCCAGAGTAGAGGACAGTCCAATGAGCAAAACAGACCAACCTCAAAGGAGACTATGAGTCTAGGGAGCAGGGGACAACAAACAGTGACATAGCAGGGTGAGGACACCAAGACAGACAAGGAGAGGGAGTTCGAGGGGCTGGTGGGACGGGTGCTGCTCGTCAGATAAGGGAAGCCAGCAAGCTACTCGCATAACAGTGCTCCCCCCCCCCCATGCCCCAAGTGGGCTCCACTTGGTCCACATGACCCTGAATCATGTGACGGAAAAAGGCAGGCCTCTCTCTTCCCCCCTCCCCTCTGGGGCCACAAGATCTCCCCAGAGCTGCTCCCTTGCACGCTGGGCCTGGACTGTGGGCTCAGTCCAGCAGGGGCATTTCCTTTGCTTTGAGAGCCTGCCTGAGGACAGGCAAGCTCTGTCCCAGCTCAGCCACGCTCCTGGCCAGCAAGAGAGAGTGATCTTCTAGCAGACATCCATTGGAGGAGGGGTAATATTTTCATGGATCATTTGAGTTTACACAATAAACCCCAATCAACCTTATTTTTGAGTCCTCCCAAGTCTGCCTTCTTACTGTTATGGGTTTTCATACAAAAATAAGGTTAAGAGAAAATATACTTTGTGAAAAAAAAGGCAGGCCTCTGGGGCACTGTATCTCTCCCTCTCTGACACAGTTCAGTCCTTGTTGTAGGCAGAGGAGGGCATGTCCCGCAGACACTTGATTTAATGTCTAGAACATTTGGAGACCCCAGCTGGCCTCCTAAGGAAGGCAGCCAGAATGGAGATGGAGTGGGATGCTGGATTGAGGCCTAGGCAGGCCCTTCCCCCACAGCGAAGGTTTTGTGAGGAGTATCTTTTGTTCGAACCTTCTGTTAGGTTCTGATTCCATCCATCTCTCAACCAGCGGAAGAGGCAAGCTTGGCCCCTGGGCTCAGGGGCCCTGCTGTGGTGTGTAATCACACCGAGGACAGCAATTCTGGCATGATGTACCAGATGCCAGCTAGCATGCTCTCTCTTATCATATCCACCCTCTGGGAAAAGACTTATTAGCATCTCATTCTATAGACACAGAACCGTGGGAGCATCTGATCAAGGTTACTGACTTAGCAAGCAAAGACAGGGATCCTAGGAGCTGGAGACCACACTCATCCTTGCTGTGGACACACACCGATCGAGGCAGAGTCTGGGCTGCCAGCAGGGCTGAGGTGGTGGAACAGGTGAGAGATTGTTCCAGATCACAGAGGCAGAGATTGGAACTTCAGAGAAGCGACTGTGTGTGTGTGTGTGTGTGTGTGTGTGTGTGTGAGGGCACGCGCGCGGGTGGGTGAGTGGGAGGCAGACCACTGGCTGTCAGGGAAGACTTCCTGGAGGAGAGGGAAGCGGAATCATCAGGAAGCAGGCGGCTACGTTCTAAGCATCCTGCCCTACGCTCAGGATTAGAGATGAGGCACCAGTGTCCTGTCTGTCACCCAGGAGAGGAGAGGGGAAGGAAGGAAGCCCATCCATGTTTGTGTGAGGTACCCAAGTACAGGGACTAATCCCTTTGGCTACTTACTGAAAAGCTACTAGAGCAGACAGGGCTCAGAACTGCCTGATTCATAGTGGTGGTCCTCCAGACTCTTGGTGGCAAGGTGCTAGTTTCAGCCTTCTGAAAGGCCAGACTCAGGTCCAGACCTCCTGGGCTCTGGGTCTGAGGTCACACAGCCCAGGGATGGGCGGGTTCAGACTCAGGAGCTGGAAGCCCTCTCCTGCAGGGATCTAGGCTTGCGCCACGACTTAACGCTTCCGATCTGGGTACTCCACTACTTACTTCCGAGACCCACTTGAGCTGCGCTGCTGGCTGAACGGAAGCTAGTTTTCACTCTTAGCATTCAGGGAAGGCAACCATAACGAAGCAGGATGGACTGCTTGCCCTGAGAGCCTGCTCTTCCAGCTAGATAAAAAGGGTGGAGCAACCGGCACAGGGAGGCGTTAGATACACCGGCACCCCAAGAAGACGCCTCCTGGGCCCAGTGCCCAGGCCTGAACTGAACTTCAGAATGGACAACTTCAGAGGCCGGCTTGGAAGTTCATAGTGAGTTCAGGCCCCTTGCAATCCGCTCGGTAACGCCACTGTTCTGGCTTTAGAAACTGAGGCTATGCAGGCGACTCCATGACCTTGGGCCGAGCACCACACCACCTCCTGCCTCAGTTTCTCAGGTTGCTAACTGAAAGAGATGTTTTCCCGATTCTAAGGATCTTAGAACTCAGGGTCCCCGGAGGTGACACATTTTGGGCAGGTGCAATGCAAAGCTGTCCTTGAGACTGGCCCTGGCACGGCGCTTGGGTTACTTGGGGGTTCAGGGTCCGAGCAAGTGTGGGGAGGCTTACCTGACGGCTGAGGCAGTCCCTGCGGGCCGTGTGCAGCAGCCGGGAGTCCGGCCCCGGGCGGGACAAGGCCAAGGCCCAGAGCGGTGGAGCGCAGGAGGTGGCGGCTCCCAGGAGCCAAGGGGCTCGGGGAAGTATCCGGGCGCCCACTCTTCCCGCCGGGCCAAGCAGCACCAGCAGCCCAGCCATGGCGCGCCGCGAGCAAGCGTTGCTCCGGTGCTGCCCACTCGGGAACCAGCCCCAACACCGTGCGGTGGGCGGGGCCGTGGCCGTGAGCCCGCCCCTCCGGGCCCTGCCCCACCATCCCCAGGCCCGCCCCCCGAGCGGAGCATTGCGCGGTGGGCGGGGCTTCACGGGCGGAGCGCAGGCTTTGGGCTCCACCCATCAGCTCTTCCCTTGTCAGAAACAGCCTATCCTTGGGTAGGCGGAACCATCCGGAGCCGCGTGCTCTCACCCCTGCCCCTAGGCCCCGCCTCCTTAGCTAAGCCCCGCCTCCTGGAGCGGAGTGGGCGGGGCTGAGAAACCGGCCAAGTTCTCCTGTCTGGCTCTCGGGAGCTCTTGCCTGTCCTTTGTGGAATGCATATTTGCGGGGCTTTCCAGGACTTTTGAGTTTCCAGCCTGTGGAGTGTGGCTGTTGTTTCACGCCGAGAGCTCATGCATCTTTTGTTCTTCCTCCCAGCAGAACGGGTGAAATCCGGAAGACTGGTGCTTACATGATCGCTTTAAAAAAGAAAGGGACTGTAGAACGTAACACTCACTTGAAGAAGCCCTGTAAATGACCCTACTACATTGTTTATGTGAACATGAGAGCAGCCGCTGTGGAACATAGTTTGGTACTTTCGCAGGTAGCTAAAAGTACACACACCAGGTTACCCAGCAACTCCACTCCCATAGTGTCTCAAGAGAAGCAAAGACTCTCATTTCAATTCCTGACTAATCCTGTGCCAAAAACTCTCTCTCACCTGACTCTTTGCGCTGTTGGGGACTTGACCCCATAGGAAGCCCTTGCTGGCATAGTTGTGGTCCTTCTGCCTTGGACCTCCAGAACCGTGAGACAAAATTAACCCTTTTGTTTTTATAACTTAAGAAAGAAACGAAAGCAAAATATGATCTTGACCTGGAGGTGCAGGACTGTGATTCCAGTACTCGGAGTTCAAGGCCAGTCTTGACCACGCAAGAGCTTGTCTGACATACATGCACAAAAGACTAAAATGAGAAGACACAAATACTAATGCAGGACAATCCAGATGCGTGTCGCCTGTGAAATGTAACCACAGACTGTTCTGGAGTGGACCCCACTCATTAGGGATTAAAAGGGCAATCTGGGGCTGGGGTGGCAGCTCGGCAGGCACAACACTTGCTGTGTAAGCCCAGGGTCTGAGTTCTAACCCTGGGACCCAGGTCAAGTGGGGAAGAAAGTACCAGCTTTCCCACAAAGATATCCTCTGACCTGCACATGTGCCCCCCAATAATAATAAAATAATTTTTAAATGAAAGAAGTTGATCCCTCCATCCAGGGACAAGTCTCGGGACTGCCATGCCAAAGGGAAAATCCTAGCCACAGGTAAAATGTGCCTTAGGATTTCATTTTCACAGAAGGCCAAAAACTGGCAAAGTTCTGGAGAGCCAGAACAGGTCAATGGCCATTTGGGGCTAAGAGTGGGAGGTAGGATAGGGTTAAAAAAACTTGGGGATGATTGGGCATGGAGGGTCACTTCGGTACACTTAGTATAAGCCACTTTTATGCCATGCATTTATACTCCAGGAAAACTATTCCAATAATCCTCAAGACAGGATGGTGGCTCAGGTCTATAGCCACTGTACTTGGGAAGCAGAGGCAGGAGGATGGTGAGCTTCAGGGTAGTCCCCAGACTCAGTCTCATTAACCAAAAAGAATAAACGCAATACTAATAAAGCTAAAATTCTCACGACGTGTTAGCTGCATTTCAGTTAGTCTAAGCTCTCATACTGGGTGTGCGTGCATTCTGTTTACCATGGTCTTTAAGAGTGTCTGAAGGAGGCAAGGTGGTCCTGTGTAGAGTACTATTGCTTGGGGTATTTAAGGTATAAAGACCAATTAAGAGTAAGTTCTTAGTCAAACTGGTCCTGCAAGTCCAGCTGTGTGATTTAGGATCAGTGGTTCAACCTCTCTGAGTTGCAGTTTAAATGAAGACGCTAATAGTCCTCCTCTTAGAACTGTTGAGAGAAGCCTTTGATGCAGACCTTGAAAAGGGCCTTTACTTGGTGCCCAGTGCACAGAGTGGGTGTATCATCTGGGATGTCTCCAAGGTCAGAGCGGCCTCCTGATAGCACTTCATCTTGAGGGCCTCCTAGTTCCCACAGTGCTCCTGTGGCTGGGTCTTCTTCACTCACTTAGACCTCCTCTTCTGGCTTCATAGGAACTGAGTTTGTGACTTTTGCTTTGTGGGTCTCGGGTAAGAGAAAAATTCTATGGAATCATCTTTTTGTACACTGTGAAGATGTGTCTTTGCCAGGGAGCCTTGTGATTCGATTAGCAAAGACGACCGGCTGATAGCTAGGCAAAAAGAGCTGAGTTGGGAAAACCAAACTGAGAGGATGCTGGGAAAAAGAAGGGCGGAGTCACGGGGAGTTGCCAGGAGGTGTGGAGAGAAGCAAGATGAATATGCCATGCTGAAAATAGGTACTGCCACGTGGTATAGCGCAGATAAGAAGTATGGGTTAATTTAAGTTGTAAGAGCTAGTTAGTAACAAGCCTAAGCTGTCGGCCAAGCATTTATAATTAATATTAAGTCTCTGTGTGGTTATTTGGGAGCCAGCAGTCCTGACAGAAAGCTCCATCTACATGTTTTATTTTTGCCCTTTAAATGTGACAGAGGATGAGGAGGAGTGTACTGGGAAATGCTGCCACCGTTAACCATGTGCTCACATTAAACACACTCAAGTCCAGGTGTGTCTAGAATACAGCACATGAAAGTGCCCCTCTTTCCTTCTGTCCCCAGTGGTCCCCCACTGCTAGCCATCAGCATCAGTTATGCCCCAGCAATGCTGAACCGTGCATGGGCAGCCCGTTTATGGTGGTTCTCCAGTTTTCCTTTCCTGGGCAGTCCTAGATGCTTGTGTTATTGTCATACCCAAGGTTCCACCGTCATCCTTTATGCTGTCTATCCAGTGTTTTTTTTTTGGCCTTCCTCTTCGTCTTTTTTTTTGGTTTTTTCGAGGCAGGGTTTGTCTGTAACTTTGGAGCTTATCCTGGAACTAGCTCTTGTAGACCAGGCTGGCCTTGAACTCACAGAGATCAGCCCGGATTGCCTTCTTTACAACTCTGAAACCTGGATAATGAAACGCTCCTCAGAATAGTGGCTGAATGTGTTTGAGATGGCATGTCTCAGGAGGATTCTAGGCATCACACAAAGAGATAGCCTGCACAATGAGGACATTAAGAAACATCTTCATCTATAGAAAGAAGTAAACTACAGACTATGGCAACGGCACTTGAGATACTTCGGCAGATACCCGATGATAGCCCTGCTTGGAGGAGTTCCCACTGCTCGTAGAAAGTCCTGTCTGTAAACTCAGTGCCCATGGGGGCTGGCATCCCTCTCTCATGCATACATTCTTACTGATAAAGCTGCTCATCAGTAAGAGGTCTTTCCAGCACACAGGTGTGCACAACGGAGTGCACCAGACAGCTATGATTCAGTCTGGAAGTTTTCTCAATATTTCTACATCTGAACAAATATGAACAGGCTGCAAGGAGGTTAGAAGGCAGTCAGTTAACCACATCGGGTAACTTCTCCTCTGGAGTTATTTTTGGAAGCCTGATATGGGTCACTGAGCTTTTTTGTTCTTGCTTTGAAACCGTCTGGCTAACAGCCTCAAATTTACAATCTTCCTAGGTTTGATCTCTCAGAGATTGAGATTATAGGCAAGTGCCACTGAGCCAGCATGACTTCATTTTGATCTGACAACTCCCCACCCCTGCCATCCGTATCTGAAGACCTCTCTGATTAGCCATCTGGTGGTTTGGTCTCAATTGTCCCTCTTGAGTGGGATGAGATTTGTCCCAGTTGGTTTGATCTGATCTCACAGTGGTTGGTAGGGTGTCAAGCGACAGATGCTAAGGAGCTAGTGCCAATAAACAGCTAAAAAGGTATATACAGGGAGGAGATCTTAGACTGAGCCCACCTGGGAGTCTATTGTTGAATTTAATTTTGTCTACATTGTGGGAAATATCCTCAAATCTTAAAAAAAATGCAGGCCTTCTGCATTTTCGAAGTTTTGTACAAGTACAAAACAGCCACCAAGATCACATATTTTTTAAATGGGAACCAGGGCTGTGGAGGACAAAAGACTCGGCCTGACCTCCTGTGTGGTCTTTCTCTTTCCTTCTGTGCTGGTGGCTGAACCCAGGGCTTATTCAGGAACTCATTTTCCACAAACCCTTATTTTACACACAGGGAATCGAGGCTTGGAGAGTGCAGGCTCTTGACTGAGATCCAACAGGAGCAGCATCAGCAAGGGACTAGAAGTTGAGCCCAGTTCCTTCCATCTCCGAGGGGGAGTATGGGGAAGGGCTGGGGTGACATCTCAGTGCTATAAACTGCTCTGAAATCGAGGAACCAGGAATCAGTGCTTTGAGGACTGGCTGTCAGGGACCCCCGAAGAGCTGAACCAAGTCCCTTCCAGAAGGGTTTCCAGCTGCCTTTCTGTCTGGCTCGTTGACCTCCAGCAGATTGATTAGTGAAGTGCTGCCAGCCATCATTAATACCCTGAGACCTCTGCCATCATCAGTCAGGAGAAGTGGCACCAGCGGCTTGTACTCATTATGTATCAACATGACAGCTGAGCTGGCTCCTCCTATCTGTATCTCAGAACCAGCTAGGAAATATGCAAAAGGAAGGAACCCTAAAATAAGCCAGGTGTGCTCTGGTACACCTGGAATCCTGACATTTGGGAAGTGGAGAGAGAAGGGTCAGAGGCTTAGGGTCACCTTCAAGCTCTGCAGTGAGTTTGAGGTCAGCCTGGGCTACTTAAGATCCTATCTCAATAAATAGAGAGATAAACAAACAAATAAACAAATAAGTAAAATTTCTGGCACCAAGTGAGAAGAGTCACGTGACAAAAATCTCAGCGACAAAGCCAGCTTCAAGTAGGACGCAGTGCAGCAAGCTGTAACAAGAGCCCTCAGGACCCTGATGGGAATACAGACTGGGATGGTAGAGGTGGACAGAGCATCCTGGGAAATAAGAGAGCAAACGAAGAAGAAACTCAGCTTGCATTGAAAATGTAAGGTCCCTTTTCTGAAATGAGTAAAAATGTCAAGTAGTGGGCATTGCACCAAGGGCAAGGCCTCTTTCAAGGCCAGGGTCTGGTGTCCTCTGTGCCCATAGGTTAGCCCTGTGAAGTGGGGACCTGCAGACTGTACTGGACAGAGCAGCAGCCTGAGAACCAAGGGGCTTGCGATGCTTGCCCGGGATCACTGAAGTCTCTTTCTAACTACAGCCTGTACCTTCCTGCCAGCACACTAGATTGGATGGCAGTTGTGGGCCTGAGTCTTCTTCTCGGCCAGAGCATCTCTTCATCATGGCCCTTACAGGAAGGCACAGTGGCCCTTGGCTTCCACAGAAGATGAAGAATCCAGCTCAGAGTTAAGGGAGCATCTCTCAGATTGCAGGGCCAATAGAGCTGCGTGGCCAATAGATGACTGTGGGCTTTGCTAGCATGAGCTTCGATGACTCCTGCTTCACCTAGGTGTTCTGGAATGTGCATGGTACAGACCAGCTGAGACCACAGTATCAGGCTCAGCTCCCAGCTCTGCTCCAGGGGGCTGAACCTACCTCCTGTGGTTAAGTCTTTCAACCTGCCAATGTGGGTATAGTTGCAGCTATAGCACCAAGCCTTGTGGGACTTGGTGGGACTTGTGGGACACTACACAAGTCTGCAGAAGTGACCAGTGCACAGAGAGTGGCTGGTGTCCTACTTAGCCTTAAGTTCCAATCTGCCACAGCTTAGAGTCATTTGAGTGGAGAACCTTGATTGAAGAATTGCTTAGATCTGATTGGTCTACGGCCATGTCTGTGGTGGCTTGCATTAACTGATGAAGGAGGGACTAGTTCACTGTGAGCAGTCCCTTCCCTAGGTTCCCACCTAGGTGGGTGACTCTGGGCTGTACAAGGAAGCCCGCGTGAGCTTGAGAGCAGGTCAGAGAGTGAGCTAGCAAGTAACATTCCTCCGTGGTTTGGTTCAAGTCCCTGACTTGGGTTCCTGCCCTGGCTTCTCTCCATGTTGGGCCTGCAGCTTAAACCAAGTCGACCCTTCCTTCCACAAGCTGATTGTGCCACAGTGTTTGGCACAGTCGCAGAATGGAACTAGAACAGCTAGGGATGCTGGGTGGGCCTGAACTGAGGAGACATTCTGGAGGGACACTCGCTGGGGTGAGGTGAAGATGGGGTGCCAAGATCTTTTTTTTTTTTTTTAAAGTTTATTAAAATACAAAAGTCTCCATTTCCGCCCCTCCTCCCAACCCCCTCCCACTCCCCCCACTCTCTCCCCTCCTCCCTCTCCATCCCCAAGAGCAGTCAGGGTCTCCCGCCCTGTGGGTAGTTCAAGCTCCTCCCCCCTCCCTCCAGGTCCAGGAAGGTGAGCATCCAAACAGACTGGATCCCAGGAATCCAGTATATGCAGAGGAAACAAGTCCCAGTGTCTTTGTCAATGGCTTTTCAGAAAGTATCTGGGCCAGCCACTTTCAGAGAATCCGGCCTCATTCAGAGAATCTGGCTGGATCACGTGCTTGCTCAATCCCAGTCAACTGGCCTTGGTGAACTCTCATTAGATCAGTCCCCTTGTATCAGTGGGTGATCGCACCCCTCGCAGTCCTGATTTCCTTTTTCATGTTCTTCCTCCTTCTGCTCCTCATTTGGACCTTGGGGGGCTCAGTCCAGTCCTCCAATGTGGGTCTTCGTCTGTATTGCCATCCATTGTCGGATGAAGGTTCCCCCTGATCTTGCTTGCCTTCCTTGCTCACGTTCTCTTTCCTTCTGCTTCTCGTTTGGACCTAGGGAGTTAAGTCCAGTGTTCCAATGTGGGTCTCCGTCTCCATCTCCATCCATCGCCAGATGAAGGATGTATGGTGATAAGCAAAATATTCATCAGTATGGTTATGGGCCAAGGCCAGTTCAGGCACCCTCTCCTCTGTCCAGAGAACAAATCTGGGGATCTCTCCTTGGACCTGGGAACCCATTTATAATCAAGTCTCTAGTGAACCCTAAACTGACTCCCTTAATTGAAATATATTCTTCCCTGATCCCATATCTATCCTTCCTCCCTCCCCCCATCCCAGTCCCCCGAGCATTCCCCATTCCTCCCCTGCTCCCTTCTCCCTAACCCTCTCCCCTTCCAACAACCCTCCTACCCCCCCATGCACCCGAGGTTACCTGGGACTCTTGTCTATTTCCAATCTCCAGGAGGAAAACTACCTGAATTTTCTTCAGGTTCATCCTCCTATCCATCTTCTCTAGGATCACGAATAATAGGCTCAAAGACCTTTAATTATGGCTAGAATCCATTTATGAGTGAATACATACCATATTCCTCTTTTTGGGTCTGGCTTACCTGACTCAGTAAAGCGTTTTCTTTTCTTTTCTTTTTTTTATTATTATTTTAAATTTTTTTTATTTCTTTTTTTTATTTTTTTATTTAATTTTTACTGGGAACCCCTCCAGAATCAAGTCTCTTGCAAACCCTAAAATGGCTCCCTTAGCTGAGATATAAACCTCCCTGCCTCCCCAACCCTCCTTCCTCCCTCCCCCCTCTCATTCCCCCAAGCCTTCCCCAATCCTCCCCCTCTCCCCTCTCCCTGCCCATATTCCCATACTTTCACCCCCCATCCCCCATGCACCCGAGTTTGCCTGGCGATCTTGCCTAGTTCCACTATCCAGGAGGATAACTATATGATTTTCTTCAGGTTCACCTTCTTATTTAGCTTCTCTAGGATCACAAATTATAGACTCAAAGACCTTTAACTATGGCTAGAATCCACTTATGAGTGAGTACGTACCATATTCCTCTTTTTGGGTCTGGGTTACCTCACTCAGTAAAGTGTTTTCTATTTCCATCCATTTGCATGCAAAATTCAAGATGTCATTGTTTTTTACCGCTGAGTAAAACTCTAATGTATATATGTTCCACACCTTCTTTAACCATTCTTCTATTGAGGGGCACCTAGGTTGTTTCCAGGTTCTGGCTATTACAAATAGTGCAGCTATGAACATAGTTGAACAAATACTTTTGTAGTATGATAGGGCATCTCTTGGGTATATTCCCAAGAGTGGAATTGCTGGGTCCTGAGGGAGGTTGACTCCCAGTTTCCTGAGAAACCGCCACACTGATTTCCACAGTGGCTGCACAAGTCTGCATTCCCACCAACAATGGATGAGTGTTCCCCTCACTCCACATCCTCTCCAGCATAGGCTATCATTGGTGTTTTTGACTTTAGCTATTCTGACAGGTGTAAGATGGTATCTCAAAGTGGTTTTGATTTTCATTTCCCTGATCGCTAAGGAGGTTGAGCATGACCTTAAGTGTCTTCTGGCCATTCGAAGTTCATCTGTTGTGAATTCTCTGTTCAGTTCAGTACCCCATTTTTTAATTGGGTTAATTAGAGTTTTAGTGTCTAGTTTCTTGAGTTCTTTGTATATTTTGGAGATCAGACCTTTGTCTGATGAGGGGTTGGTGAAGATCTTCTCCCAGTCAGAAGGCAGCCTTTTTGTCTTACTGACAGTGTCCTTTGCTTTACAGAAGCTTCTCAGTTTCAGTAGGTCCCATTTATTCATTGTTTCTCTTATTGTCTGTGCTACTGGGGTCCTACTTAGGAAGTGGTCTCCTGTGCCTATATCTTGTAGACTACTTCCCAATTTCTCTTCTATCAGGTTCAAAGTGGACAGATTAATGTCGATGTCTTTAATCCATTTGGACTTGAGTTTTGTGCATGGTGATAGATATGGATCTATTTTCATTCTTCTACAGGTTGACATCCAGTTATGCCAGCACCATTTGTTAAAGATGCTTTTCTTCTTCCATTGTATACCTTTAGCTCCCTTGTCGAAAATCAGGTGCTCATAGGTTTGTGAGTTAATATCCGGGTCTTCTATTTGATTCCGTAGGTCGACTTCTCTGTTCTTATGCCAATACCAAGCTGTTTTCAATACTGTAGCTCTGTAATAGAGTTTGAAGTCAGGGATGGTAATGCCTCCAGAAGTTCCTTTATTGTGTAAGATTGTTTTGGCTATCCTGGGTTTTTTGTTTTGCCATATAAACTTGATTATTGTCCTCTCAAGGTCTGTGAAGAAGTTTGATGGGATTTTGATGGGGATTGCATTGAATCTATAGATTGCTTTTGGTAGAATTGCCATTTTTACTATGTTAATTCTCCCAATCCAAGAGCAGGGGAGGTCTTTCCATTTTCTGGTATCCTCCTCAATTTCTTTCTTCAAAGACTTAAAGTTCTTGTCAAATAGGTCTTTCACTTCCTTGGTTAGAGTAACCCCAAGATATTTTATGCTATTTGTGGCTATCGTGAAAGGTGATGTTTCTCTGATTTCTCTCTCTGCTTCTTTATCCTTTGTGTATAGGAGGGCAACTAATGTTTTGGAGTTGATCTTGTATCCTGCCACATTACTAAAGGTGTTTATCAGCTGTAGGAGTTCTTTGGTAGAGTTTTTGGGGTCGCTTATGTACACTATCATATCGTCAGCAAATAACGAAAGTTTAATTTCATCCTTTCCAATTCGAATCCCCTTGATCTCCTTATGTTGTCTTATTGCTATTGCTAGAACTTCTAGCACTATATTGAAGAGGTATGGAGAGAGTGGACAGCCTTGTTGTGTTCCTGATTTTAGTGGAATGGCTTTGAGTTTCTCTCCATTCAATTTGATGTTAGCTGTCGGCTTGCTGTATATTGCTTTTATTATATTTAGATATGATCCTTGTATCCCCAGTCTCTCCAACACCTTTATCATAAATGGGTGTTGAATTTTGTCAAATGCTTTTTCAGCATCCAATGAAATGATCATATGGTTTTTTTCTTTCAGTTTATTTATATGATGGATTACATTGATAGATTTGTGTATGTTGAACCAGCCCTGCATCTCTGGGATGAAGCCTACTTGATCATAATGGATAATTTTTCTAATGTGTTCTTGGATTCGGTTTGCCAGTACTTTATTGAGAATTTTCGCGTCGATGTTCATGAGTGAGATTGGCCTGTAATTCTCTTTCTTGGTTGTGTCTTTGTGTGGTTTTGGTATCAGGGTAACTGTAGCTTCATAAAAGGATTTTGGCAATGATTCTTCTGTTTCTATATTGTGGAATACATTAAGGAGTATCGGTATTAGCTCTTCCTGGAAGTTCTGGTAGAATTCTGCATTGAAACCATCTGGTCCTGGGCTTTTTTTGGTAGGGAGATTTTTGATAACAGCTTCTAATTCTTCACGACTAACAGGTCTATTTAGATTGTTCACCTGTTCTTGGTTCAACTTTGGTATATGGTACTTATCTAAAAAAATATCCATTTCTTTTACATTTTCCAACTTTGTGGCATGTAAGCTTTCGTAGTAAGATCTGATGATTCTCTGAATTTCCTCTGTGTCTGTGGTTATGTCCCCCTTTTCATTTCTGATCTTATTAATTTGCATGTTCTCTCTCTGCCGTTTGATTAGTTTGGATAGGGGTTTGTCGATCTTGTTGATTTTCTTCAAGAACCAGCTTTTTGTTTCATTGATTCTTTGGATTGTTTTCTGTGTTTCTATTTTGTTGATTTCAGCCCTCAGTTTTATTATTTCCAGTCTTCTATTCCTCCTTGGTGAATCAGCTTCTTTTTTTTTTTCTAGTGCTTTCAAGTGTGCTGTTAAGTCTCCAATGTGTGCTTTCTCCGTTTTCTTTAATTGGGCACTTAGTGCTATGAACTTTCCTCTTAGCACTGCTTTCATAGTGTCCCATAGGTTTGAGTATGTTGTGTCTTTATTTTCATTAAATTCAAGGAAGACTTTAATTTCTTTCTTTATTTCCTCCTTAACCCAGGGGTGATTTATTAGTTGACAGTTCAACTTCCATGAGTTTGTTGGCTTCCTGGGTGTAGCATTGTTGTTGAATTCTAACTTTAATCCATGGTGATCTGAAAAGACACAGGTGGTTACTAATATTTTTTTGTATCTGTGGAAGTTTGCTTTGTTACCAAGAATGTGGTCAATTTTTGAGAAGGTTCCATGGGCAGCAGAGAAGAAGGTATATTCTTTCCTATTTGGGTGGAATGTTCTATAGATATCTGTTAAGTCCATTTGATTCAATACCTCCAATAATTCTCTTATTTCTCTGTTGGGTTTCTGTCTGATTGATCTGTCCATTGGTGAGAGAGGTGTGTTGAAGTCTCCTACT
The DNA here is from genome assembly GCF_982192425.1 of Myodes glareolus. Taxonomy (NCBI): domain Eukaryota; kingdom Metazoa; phylum Chordata; class Mammalia; order Rodentia; family Cricetidae; genus Myodes; species Myodes glareolus. The sequence continues at coordinate 6,603,406 of NC_142035.1, forward strand.
ATTAGTGTGTGTGGTTTGATGACTGCCTTGAGTTCTAGAAGTGTTTCTTTTACATAAGTGGGTGCCTTTATATTAGGGGCATAGATATTCAGGATTGAGGCTTCCTCCTGATGAATTGTTCCTGTTATGAGTATGAAATGTCCATCTCTATCCTAATAGATTTTAGTTTGAAGTCAATTTTGTTAGATATTAGAATGGCCACACCTGCTTGTTTCTTAGGTCTGTTTGCTTGGAAAACCTTTTCCCAGCCCTTTACTCTGAGTAGATGTCTGTCTTTGTGGTTGAGGTGTGTTTCTTGTAAACAGCAGAATGTTTGATCCTGTTTTCGTATCCAGTCTCTTAGTCTGTGCCTTTTTATAGGTGAATTGAGTCCATTGATATTAAGTGATATTAATGACCAGTGGTTGTTGACTCCATTTTTTTTTGGGGGGGGGTAGTGGAGTGTATGTTTTTCCCTTCTTTGAGTTCTGCTTGTGAAGGGTCGCTAGATGCCTGAGTTATTGTAGGCGGTGTTAGGAATGTTGGATTCCTTGGATTGTGATTTGCCTTCTAATACTTTCTGTAAGGCTGGATTTGTAGCGACGTATTGTTTAAATTTGTTTTTATCCTGGAATATTTTGTTTTCTCCGTTGATAGTGAATGATAGCTTGGCTGGGTAAAGTAGTCTGGGCTTGCATCCATGGTCTCTTAGTTTCTGCAGTACCTCTATCCAGGACCTTCTGGCTTTCATGGTTTCCATCGAGAAGTCTGGTGTAAGTCTGATAGGTTTACCTTTATAAGTTACTTGATCTTTTTCCTTTGCAGCTCTTAATATTCTCTCTTTAATCTGAATGTTTTGTGTTTTGATTATTATATGGCGAGGGGATTTTTTTTTTGATCCAGCCTATTCGGTGTTCTGTATGCTTCTTGAACCTTCATAGGGATATCGTTCTTTAGGTTGGGGAAGTTTTCTTCTATAATTTTGTTGAATATATTTTCTGGACCTTTGATCTGCAATTCTTCTCCTTCTTCTACCCCCCATTATTCTTAGATTTGTTTTTTTTTATTGTGTCCCACATTTCCTGAATGTTTTGTGATGAGACTTTGTTGGATTTGCTGTTTTCTTTGGTCAGAGCGTTTAATTTCTCTATGCTGTCCTCAGAGTCTGAGATTCTTTCTTCTATCTCTTGTATTCTGTTGGTTATGCTTGTTTCTGAAGTCTCTGTTCGTTTACCTAGATTTTCCATAGCCAGCCGGCCCTCGTCTTGTGATTTCTTCATTGACTCCATTTCAGTTTTCAAATCTTGAACTGTTTCCTTTACCTGTTTGATTGTTTTTTCTTGGTTTCCCAAAATTTCATTTACAGATTTACTCATTTCTTCAAACCTTTTGGTATATTTCTCTTTCATTTCTTTACTCATTTCCTCAATCTTTTTGTTATACTTATCTTCCATTTCTTTACGGCAGATTTTCACCTCCTGTTTAAGTTCCTCTATTATTTTCATAAAGATTCGCTTAGAGTCAATTTCTTCTATTTCTTCTAGAGTAGGGTGTTCAATTCTTCTAGTTTCGTGATCCCTGGATTCTGGAGATGTCATGTTGCCTTTCAGGTTGTTGGAGGAATTCTTGCATTGGCGCCTGCCCATCTCCTCCTCTCTGGATGAAACTCCTCAGCACTCTCTGGATAGAACTCCTCAGCACTCTCTGGATAGAATTTCTCAGCACTGCAGCAGGGCTAGCTGGTGTTTCCAGGACCCAGGAGACAAAAGGGTGGCAGCGGTGGGGGCAGGGAGGGGTCCCGTGGAACACCGAAGACCCTGCTGCAGAAGCTGAGGGGGGAGGGGTTGTGCTCTCTTCTGGGACAGAGAGCCCAGGCAAGCACCCACTCACCTCTCTGGATAGAACTTCTCAGCACTGCAGCAGGGCTAGCTGGTGTTTCCAGGACCCAGGAGACAAAAGGGCAGCAGCGGTGGGGGCAGGGAGGGGTCCCCGGGTGCCAAGATCTTAACTCTCGCTGCCGTTCAACACTCTGTCAACACTGCCCGTTTTTCTCTCATTCTTTAAAAACGGCATTACATAGAGCTGGGGAGAAAGCCATGCTGGTAAAGTGTTTGCCTGACAAACACGAGGACCTGTGTTCTATCCCCCAACACACATGTAGAACAAAAAAAGCACATGGCTGTATTCTTAGTGCTGGGGAGATGACTCCTTGGGGCTTGCTGACCAGCTAGCCTGGCTTCATCTGTGAGCTCCAGGCCAGTGAGAGACCCCGCCTCAAAACATGAGTAGAAAGAGATTCAAGAAGATGCCGGAGGCTGACTCCCCTCTCTTTTCTCTGACTCTGTCTTGACAAGCTTCATGTAGCCCAGGCTGGCTTGAACTTGTTTTCGACAACCTTAAAACTTCCTGAATGTCCTGCTTCTTCCCCCAAGTGCTGAAATCACAGGCATACATCACTAAACCCACTTTCCATGATGTTTTAGAGACTGAGTCCTGGGCTTCCTTCATGATAGGGATGCACTCTGTCCATTGAGATACACCCCGACCCCTGCACACCGTGGTCTTCAGAAACCACAACCACACTTGCACGGCAGTGGGAGAATAATGTGAGCTCTGTGCCCCTTGGATAATGGTTTCAGAAAGACCAGCTGATAGTAACATTTCAACATTTTATCGTTCAATCTTCATAATATCTATCTCATGTACCTATTAAGAGAAACATCTCAAATTACCACTTGGTACGACACTGAAGATCTCATGGGTCTTCTGGAATTTTTTATATATTACAAAATATAATATATTTTCTATATCTTTTTCTCTCATTGGGTGTTCATGTAGATTGTATGTACTTTAGTGCATGGTGGACTAATGGGGACATAGGTTATAATTTAAGTTGTTTCAAGAAAAGGCACAAACATACACAGTAAGAACCATTCCCACACCATGGAGTTGGCTCAAACCTCACTCTGGTGGCATTCTCCCTGTGCAGGTGGAGCTGGGAAAGCTGGCGGCTGTCGGGGATTGCCATGCTTTGCTTTCTTGGGGTTTTATCCCGTCGGTGTCTGTGCATCCTTATTGGCGTGGCTCCTGGCTGGTGTGTGCCATCCTGGAGAAGCTGCGGTAAGACATGCTGAGAGGAGATTTCTGCAGCTTCCGAACGTCCTGTCTGCTGTACATAGAGCAAGGGAGAGGGCATGAAGATAAACCAAGACTGACAGCCTGAGTTTGATCCTGGGGCCCACGCCACAGAAGGAGAGAACTGACTCTTGCAAGTTGTCTTCTGACCTCCACAAGTGTATCGTTTTTCTCATGTGTGAGTGTACAGACACACACACACACACGCACACACGATTTTTAAAAAAGAGCCACCGAGTCTACATGGGCGTAGACAGAACATGTGGCTCTCTGAGGAAGCCCATAGGACAGAGGCAAGAGAAGCAGATAGAAACAAGTGCCTTTGAACCTCAGGCTTCAGCTCATTTTTATTGGAATTTAAAACCCAGACACCGTTGGTAGCATGCCCCTCTTCACACCTTTCTAATGGCCCGATTATGAGGTGACCGCTCTTTGCAGCTCAGACTCACAATTGCATGACACAGAGAGAAGACATTGGCACCCAGGAAAATTGGCTCTGCACCTCAAAAGTAATGAGGCAGAGGCAGGCTGACAACAAGCCTTCCTTCTTAGGGAGAGACGCGAAGACCTCATTATAGAAAATGATTTTCTTCTTGTGGCAAGTGGGGAGCGGAGCCTAGCTTGGTTTGGACTCTGAGCTGGTTCTCACGGCTTGGCAGAGCAAAGCATTGATCCTCATCCCATTGGAAGCTCCTTGAATGCAGGTGCCCAGCGCAGTTTCTGTGGCCGGCAGCCTCTGAGATGGCTCTGAGCCTGTCTTCTGATTTTTGTGCCCCTGTGTGATCTGTCAGTGGCCCTGCTTCTGGGCGCTCATGTCCCTGTGTAGTGTCAGTGGCCCTGCTTCTGGGTGCTCATGTCCCTGTGTAGTGTCAGTGGCCCTGCTTCTGGGCGCTCATGTCCCTGTGTAGTGTCAGTGGCTTTCCTCCTGGCACTCACATCCCTGTGGAATCTGTCAGGGTCCCTTGGCTTCCGGTACCCATGCCACTGTAAATCACTGATACCTGTACTCACACGCCTGTGAAATCTATCATCTCAAAGCATTGCTGAGGCGGAAGGACCACAAGTCAGCTTTATCTTACAATGAAATATGGGAGGCAAGTGACGTACAATGAAAAAAGGTCTATTTAGCCCCAGTTTTGGATAGCAGAAGCAAGATAAAAATCTGCAAATGCTATGGGACTGGACCTGGTATAAGGGCAGGTGCCGTGACAAGGTGGCTGCCACTCACCCCTGCTTTGCTTGCTTGCTGTTCCCTCCTCTCAGCAAGGCTGTTAACGCACCACTCTCTGGCCAGGAGTCCGGCACATGACCCAAGTTCTGCTGAAGTTCTCAGGAATGGATGAGCATGGGGTCAGTCTCCGTATATTCTCACACGTCCTGTCCCCTTAGTAGCTTGCCTGCTGCTTTACCCTTGAGACTGACCTGCTGGAGCAGTATTTTCAAAGCTGCAGGGCATTCCCGGGTGCAGCCTTAGTCAGCGTTCTATTATGAAGACACACCATGACCATGGCAACTTAGCAAGCAGAACACTTAGTTGGGGCTTGCTTACAGTGTCAGAGGTTTTTAGTTCATAGTCATCGTGACAGGGAGCATGGTGGTGTGCAGGCAGACATGGTGCTGGAGAAGGAGCTGAGAGTTCTACAGGCTCCACAGGCAGCAGAAAGAGACTCTGGTCCTGGAATGGACTTTTTGAAACCTCAAAGCTCACCCCCAGTGACACACTTCCTCCGACAAGGCCACACCTCCTAATCTTTTCAAATAGTGCTGCTCCCTGGTGACCAAGTATTCAAATCTATGAACCTATGGAGGCCATTCTTATTTAAACCAGCACAGGTACCATGATTGGGACCATCTCCTGGTGACAGACACATAGATGATTTCCTTGACATCATCTGATTTAGATAGCTGGAACCATTGGTAATTTTCCAGTACCCATTAATCATGATGTCATGCAGCCTCAGATCCTGCCAGCAGCCTGTTCTTAGAGATGCTCTCATCTGGCATGGGAAGTCCTTCTGTATATGTGTTGCTTTTATTGGTTAATGAATAAAGAAGCTGCTTTCAGCCAATGGCTTAACAAAATATAGCCAGGCTGGAAAAGGTACACACACACACACACACACACACACACACACACATATATGACCTTTCCCATTAGTAGCTTACTTGTGGTTTTACCCTTGAAACTGACCTGCTGTAGCAGTATTTTCAAAGCTGCAGGGTGTTCTATTGTGAAGACACACCACGACCATGATACACACACACACACATATGTGTATATATATATATATATATATATATATATATATATATATATATACACACACATTGAAGTCAGTGAGAAGGTCATGTAGTCTGACTGAGATAGATGCTGGAAAGAACTTTACCCAGTAAGCCACAGTCACGTGGTGATACACAGATTAATAGAAATGGGTTAATTTAAGATATAAGAGTTAGCTAGCAATACGCTTAAGTGATTGGCCAAGCAGTGATTTAAATAATAAAGTTTCTGTGTGATTAATTTGGGTCTAAGCGGCTGGAAACGAATGAGCAGCCTCAGCCAACACCCATCCACTCATTTGTCTATCCTTTCAGTACACATCAGATACCCAGGCCCATCATGTGCACCGGCAGACTCTTCTCCCTAGTGAGACCATATTCTAGGATGGCCACATGGCAAGATCTCTGGAGGTAAACAGGGCAGAAGTGACTTCTGGACCTTGTGACTACCAGCTATGTGTCCCCAAGGATTTGGAGAAATCTTGAGGGGCTGGAGAGAGGGCTCAGAGCTGAAGATTGCTTGTGGCTTTTGCAGAAGACCTGAGTTCAGTTCCCTCCCGGCATCCACATCATGCAGCTCACAATCACTTGTAACTTGAGCTCTAAAGAATCCAGCACTCTCTTTTGGCTTCTCTGGGCATTCTCACTCATATGCATTCCCCCATAATTAAAACAGTAATTCTTAAAACCCCTGAACCCCAGCTTTCTTGTTGTAATGTGGGAATAAGCTCCCATACATCCTATGACTTCTGGAAAGCAACTCCACCATGCACGACCAGAAAGAAAGCAGGACCTCATAAGACTTCCCACAGCCACAGCTGGGGAAGGCGGTGTGTGTGTGTGTGTGTGTGTGTGTGTGTGTGTGTAACTGAAGAGTCACATCTTCAGGCCATTCTTGCGCTGGGAAGGGGGAAGGATTAAACTGTGGGTGTCTTGCAAAAGGGGCCATGGAGTCACCCATATTTTCAGTGAGCATTCCTTGAGCAACTACTGTGTGCTTGTGTTATGCTAAGCATAAGCAGATAGGAAAGCTATGGGCAGTTCTTGAGGCTGCAGCCCCTGAGTGTCAGCATTCCCTGTGTATTGGCTATTTTTCTTATTGCTGTGAGGTTAAAGAAAATTCAAGATTTATTTTGGCTCATGATGTAATGGCATGGTCCGTACATCATGGTGGGGAGCATGGCAGGAGAGATCCCAGCTGTTGGCAGCAGGAGCTTACAACATCTGGGTGCTTCCATCTGGAAACAGAGATAGAGCAGGAAGCAGGTCAAGGCTTGTCCCCCAGAGATCCACTTCCTGCAACTAGGCCCCACTTCTTAAAGGTTTTACAATCTCCCCTAAACGTGGGATTCCCCACTGTATGCTGTGAATATGTTTTATTGACATTGGTTAATAAAGAAGCTGCTTTCAGCCAATTACTTAACAGAGTAAAGTCAGGCAGAAAATCTGAACACAGATGGAGAGAGAGAGAGAGAAAGAGAGAGAGAGAGAGAGAGAGAGAGAGAGAATAGGTGGAGTCGAGGAGATGCCATGTAGCTGCCGAAGGAGACAGACATCCTGGAACCTTACCGAGTAAACCACGAGCCTTGTATTAAAATACAAAATAATAGGAATTAGGTTCATTTAAGGTGTAAGAGTTAGTTAACAAGAAGCCTGAGCTAATAGGCAAAGCAGTGTTTTAATTAATATAGTTTCTGTGTAATTATTCAGGTCTGGGCAGCCAGGAACAAATGAGTAGTCTCCACCTACACCCAATCAGTAGCATGAGCTGGGGACCAATTGTTCAAATATGTGAGCCTGTGATGGTCACATCACATTCAAACCCTAACACTTTGGACACAGGGCTTCCCCACTGTGCAAGCTGACGTGACCACTGTCCACCCGTTTCAGAGTGACTCTGTTCTTGTGTGACTGGCCCATGACTTTTCCACGTTTGAATTAGGACAGACCCCCTGCCCCCTTTTATTTTTATGTGTGTGCGGTGTATCTGTGTCTGTATGAATGTTGGCATGCAGGTGGGCACCCTTGTGGATATGTGTGCACGTGTGTGCACGTGCATGTGGAGGCTCAAGATTGATGAATCATTCCCCATTACTATTCTACCTTATTCAGCGAGGCAGGGGCTCTCAATCCAACCCAGAGCTCATTGATACAGTTTCTTTGGTGAGCCAGCCTGCTCTGGAGATCCCCTGCCTCTATGTCATGAGGCTGGAGTTACAAGTGGGACATCCTGCCTACCTGGGATCGAGTTCTGGGATCCTCACATTTAAGCATGTCCATTGAGCCACCTCCCCCGTCCTGAATAAGGACTGGATTTCAGATGGTCTTCATTTTCCTCCGTTGTTTTTGGGAGAAGAATTGTGGCTATATATATGAACTGACCTGCTTTTGACTTAACCAATGCTTAGTGTGGCACTGGGTCTGTGCCTGCCACTGCCTGCCACTCTCTGCTCATAGTGAGTGTGGGTAAGGCCATAGTGGATGGCCTCTGTGGGGCCTGGGGTAAGAACATAGACATTGTGAAAAATTCAGAAAGTTCTGGTCAGCTGGGCATGATGACATGCACCTTTAATCCCAGCACTTGGGAGGCAGAGGCAGGCAGATCTCTGTGAGTTTGAGGCCAGCCTGGTCTACAGAGTGAGTTCCAGGACATCCAGGCTGTTACACAGGGGAACCCTGTTTCGCAGAGCAGACAAAACAAAACAGAACAAAGCTCCAGTTTCTCCCCTTGTGGACTTTCTCTTTCCGTTTCTACAAAGCAGGCAGAAGACTGGCCCAGTGCTTTGAGGCAAAAGACTTTTTATGGCTTCAGGTTTTGGCATCTGATTGTCTAGGGTTCATGCCCATTTACCTCACATTTACCATGTAATTAGGCAATTAGATTTGTCTGTCCACACCTCTGAGGTTCAGCTTCCTCATCTGTAGACTGTATAAAGATGGTTCCTGCTTCAGAGGGTTGCTGTGAGCACACACACACACACCACACACACACACACACCCATACACACAGACTATACACACACATACACACACCACACACAGACACACACACCCCCATACACACACAGACTGTACACACACATACACACACACCACACACAGACACACACCCATCCATACACACACAGACTATACACACACATACACACACACCACACACAGACACAGACCCACACCCATACACACACAGACTATACACACACATACACACACACCATACACAGACACATACACACCCATACACACATAAACTACACACACACACACCACACCCCCCCATACACACACAGACTATACACACACATACACACACAGACACACAGACACAGACAGACGGACAGACAGACAGACAGACAGACACACACACACACACACACACACACAGAGCTCAGCGTGTGGGCACAGAATTGGTCAGGATGCCATTTCTCTAAGTCCAGTCAGTACACATGGGACCCACTGTGGCCTTTCTCACTCATCCATCTGAGGCTGGTTTAAGCTGGAGGGCAGGCAGCTCCAGACACTGTACCCGAGGTGTTGGGAACATTGAGTTGCTTGGGAGACACAGACTGTAAGCCCATCGGGGAGAGGAGAGTAGTTGACCGGAGGACAGAATTATGCGACATTCCGAGAATCACAACGCTTTTCAGAAAGAGCCCATCATTTCCCAGGACTCAGGAGGGATCCAGAAGAAGTGGGCCGGTGATGCCTGAGGGTTGGTTTGTACGAAATGGTCACTAACGGCGATGAGGGAAGTCATTACTAATAACGGCCGAGGGAACTCTGATTCATGTCTGAGAAGTGCAGGTACGACAGGGGCTAAAATCAATAATGGCAAGGTCAACCAGAGCCCAACAGTTTTGGAAGATTTAAAAGGATAAACTTTTTTTTTTTTTAAATATAACTGTAACTTTCTTATTGGAAAAAATAAAAATTCAACACAAACTCACTAGGACTCAGAACACCCCTTCTTCCTGTCCCTCCAAAAGAGTGATTGCAGGAGGCTGGCCAGATTGTGCCGGACCTGTTTTGAGCTGCCTATTTGGAGACACTGAAGACATGCAGACAGCTTTGAAAAGATGACCTTCTGTAAAAGTGACGTCCGTCTCTAACAGAAACACACTAGAACAGCGTCGGCAAGCAACGGCTACCGTAAGTGATGAGGCCTGTCCCTAGAGATCAGGCCCAGCTGTGTCTTGGCGCCATGTGTTTACTTAAGCGACTTGCTGATGACCCCCTCCACCTGAGCCTCCAGGTACCCACCCCTGTCTGTGCTCAGAGTGTTGCATGAGCTTCGGCCATCTGGCTCGACTTTGAGTTTCCAGTATGTGAGTCTTGTGTGCACATGCACAAAATGGGTTTTCTGGTTGGCTTATCTATTCTCTGTCTATTTCATAGACTCTATTATAAAACCTTTCAGGAGGCAGCACAGAATTTTCCCGTAGGAGTGGAAGTGAGTTTATTTATTCGGTGACTGCATATTTATTTATTTATATTTTTATTTATTCTTTTTCATAGATTACATCAGGACCAAAGTTTTCCCTCCCTCCACTCCTCCCAGTCCTTCCCCCCACCTCTCCTCTCCCCGAGATCCACTCCTCCTCTGTTTTCCTTCAGAGAAGAGCAGGCCTCCCAGGTATATCAACTGAACATGCTGGATCATGTTTAAGGTAATAAGGTAATAAGACAAGGCACATACCCTCATAGCAAGGCTAGTTGATGCAACCCAATAGGAGGAAAAGGGTTTTAATAGCAAGCAAAGAGTCAGAGACACCCCCTCTTCCACTGTTAGGGGTCCTACAAGAATACCAAGCTATACAACCATAACAGATATGCAGAGGGCATAGCTTAAACCCATACAAGCTCCGTGATGGTCTCTTTGGTCTCTGTGAGCCCCTAAGGGTCCTGCTTAGTTGATTCTTTGGGCTGTGTTCTTGTGGTGTCCTTGCCTCCTCTGGCTACTACAATCCTTCCTCCCTCTTTTCTACAGGGTTTCCTGATCTCTACTTAATGTTTGGCTGTGGGTCTCTCTGCACCTGTTTCCATCAGTTGCTAGATGAAGCCTCTCTGATGACAGTTGGGCTAGGTACCAATCTATGAGTATAACAGAATAGCATTAGGAGTCATTTCATTTTGTTTTTTTTGGCTAGTCATGCTTGGTTTTATTCTAGGTTTCTGTGCCTTCAAGCCTCTGGGTCCTGGCCCTTGAAGTAGCATCAGGGGTAGGCTCCCTTTTGTGATGTGGGCCTCAAGTTGGACCAATCATTGGTTGGCCACTCCCACAAGTTCTAAGCCATCTGTATCACAGCACGTCTTGTAGGTAGGACAAATTGTAGGTCACAGGTTTTGTGTCTGGGTTGACATCCCCGTCTCAAAACTAGAAGCCTTGTCTGGTTGCAGAAGACCGCAGTGCAGGCTCCCTTTCCCGACTGGTAGGAGTCATCCTTCAACCTCCTCAGCTTATTCCAAAAAGGACCCATGGGGGAATATTGAGGGGATACTGAACCAGATAGCTTTGCTGACTGCAACGCGCTGCTCTCTCTCTCGAGCTGGTCCCACGCTCTGTGTGCAGCTCTCCTTGGCAGGCATCTCGGAGGATTGGCACCTCCAACATCCTGGCACCGCTCCCTTGATTCTGCCTCTCATCACATCTCTCTTTCGGCACAAGCATGGGCTCCAGTGTTGAATTTCCTGGTGTGCCTTTTCTTGGCAGACTGTACATTTTGTATTTTTTTTTGCCTTGCTTGCTCTTTTCCACTATAAACATGCAATAGAGTGGTTATTAATAACAAAGCAACAGAGTCAATATTGGTCTATCTTGAAATCTCTTCTGCCAATGAAATTGGCCTCAAACTTTTTAGCTCACCTGCAAACAGATTTTTTTTGGGTTCATTTTCGGCTGTCATTCTGTATTCCTCCCTCAACCCCCCTCCACCCTCCCTCCCTCTGATCCTCCTCTTTCTGTCCCCTCATGCCCCAGTTCACCAATAAAATCTGTTCTATTTCCTCCTCCCAAGGAGATCCATGTGTCCCCTTCCCCACAGTCCCGTCCTCTGTGCCAGTGGTTCTCAACCTGTGGGTTGTGGCCCCTTTGGCAAGCCTCTCTCTCCAAAAGTATTTAATATTCATAACAATAGCAAAATTACAGTTATGAAGTAGCAGCAAAAATAAATTTATGTTTGGGAGTCTCCAGAACATGAGGAACTGTATTAAAAAGTCTCAGAATTAGGAAGGTTGAGAACCAGTGCTCTATACTTTACTTCTCTGGGTCTATAGATTGTAGCTTAGTTATCATTTATTTAACAGCTAATATCCACATATAAGTGAATACATATCATATTTATCTTTTGGGGTCTGTGTTACCTCACTCAAGATGATTTTCTTTCTAATTCTATCCATTTGCCTGTAAATTTTATGATGTCTTTTTTTTTTAAGCAGCTAAGTAATATTCCATTGTGTAAATTACCATATTTTCTCCATCCATGCTTCTATTGAAGGCCACCTAGGTTGTTTCCAGGCTCTGGCTATTATGAATAAAGCTGCTATGAACATGGTTGGGCAATTGTTCTTGTGTTATGATGGAGCATCTTTTGAGTGTAAGCTCAAGAGTTGTACAGGTGGGTCTTGAGGTAGAGTGATTCCCACCTTTCTGAGAAAACACCATACTGATTTCCATGGTGGCTGTACAAGTTTACACTCCCACCAGCAATGGAAGGGTATTCCCCTTGTTCTACATTAAGGGAAAAACCCAGCCATGTTCTTTGACAAAGATTATTGTTGGGGACCATCTCTGGAACTGCCTTTCCAGACCCAGCACAAAGATAGCCCACCAAGGGTCAGCTCCTCCCCCTGGGACGCTCGGAACCAGGTCCACAGACTATTTGAGGTACGGTCCCCCATCTGCCACGTGTTCTCCCTTCGTGAGAGTCACTCAGGAGTGCCCTGTTTTTCTTTGCTCTGTTTATTAAATCTGGTTTGATTTGACTTATTACATCAGAGGAGGAACTCAATAACCGGGAATCCAATACTTAACCAATACATCACAAGAATGATCTCTAGTCCAGTTGCTAAACTGGTGCCTGTGGAAGCCTCTTGAACTGGGCCTCCATAGTCCTCATTGTTCTTAGCATTATAACAGCCTAACAAGCTCCTGCTAGGATGGCTTATTAAGCCGTGATCACACAGTCAACTCTACAGCACTCACACTGCTTCCCTAGACCAAAGTCCCCAAATCTTCCACGTTCTTTTAAAGACAGCATGCAGGCTCATCATAACAACACCCCACTGTTGGCGCCGACTGCTGTCTTAATTACTTTTCTATTGCTGTGAAGAGACACGATGACCATGGCAATCTGAAGAAGAGTTTATCTGAGGCCAACAGTTTCAGAGGGATAGATGAGCACTGTCTCACTAAGAAGTTGAGGATGACCTTGAACTTTAGATCCTTCTTCCTCCACCTCCCAAGTGCTGGGATGACAAGCCTGCACCCCAATGCCTGGTGTAGGATGGAACCCAAGACCGTATACACCAGGCGAACCCTCGGTCTCATTCCTGGCCTTCAGTCTTCCTGAAATTACATTCACCAGGGAAGACTGAATTCAACTTGTGAGAAGAGAGCCTCAGAGTCAAACACCCAGAGAAATTTGGTCCCAGACTTTTGACTCTTTTGTGCCTCCCTACCCCAAATCATTCACCACACCGCTAAAGATCACCAGCCCCTGTAAGCCCCCATGAAGAGAGATTTAAACTTCAGCTGCCTGACCTTCTTCTTTGAGTCCCACACCTTGTATAGCTGTTGTGTCTTGTGCAAAAATAAACCCATGCTCTCTCTCCTCTTTTAGCCTGCCTATTGTCTACTTCTTGCTTGTACTAAACCATCAACATTGGACAAGATATTTAGTGGGTTCCCCCCATCGGTGAATGAGGCTGAAATACCCTTGCGTCTATAGGATGCCAAGGTTTGCAAATATCCTCAGAGTCTGTGAGTTGTTTGAGCCCACGGTGCCACTCTCTCTGCTATAAGGAGCGCCGCTCTTGATCGTAGTCGTTTTTGCAGCATTGTTTAGAGGAAATCCAGGCTCACTGTTACTAGCTGTGGTTGGTCCTGGGGCAACAGCCTCAGGAGTCTGGCCTCATTTAAATTTTGCAGGCGAGGAAACTGAGGTCTCAGAAAGGGGAGGGAGAATGGGGTGCTACCCCAGGTGACTGGCCAGCTCTTGGGAGCCCTTCCTGTTCCTGCGCATTTCAGACAAGTTTGTTGAAGGAGGGCCGCTCGCTCTGTTGCGAGGCACTGGGTACGAGGTTTCAGGGGATTACAGAGGCACCCCCTGCAAGAGGGAGAAGACCATGGCTCCCTGATTACCAGGTTCAGGCTGCCTGGGGCAGTGACCATGAGAGGGGCTTCTCGTACCGGGTACCTTTGTAATACATATCCTTACCCAGAAGGTGGCGCTGCAGGCTCTCCCACGGTCGTGATCACAGCGGCAGGGATGGCCCGTCACTTTGGAAGCAGTTCTCTCTGAACTGTAATTTGCAAATGTAAGTACTTAAGGCAGCTCTCCCGAGTTAAGGAGCCTTTCTACCTTTCAGCTAAACGCCTCTGTACGAGTTGAAAATTGCTTCTTGTGGGAAGCCGCCATACCTCGATCACACTGGGAGACAGAGGGCTAAATGAAAAGAAGTGAACTATTGCTATTTTCTTTCCTTACTGAACATTGCCAGTACATCCGAAGCGAAGCTGCACTTGGACAAAATGTACAAATCAGTGGACATATCTTCAGGGAGAAATACGAAAACAGTAGACACCGATCTGCAGTTGAGGGTGCTGGGACTGAGAGACCTGGAGTGAGTGGCGGGCTGTGGAACCAAGATGGCAGCCTGTAAATCCTGTCCCAGACCCGTGTCTGGAACAGCCTGGGGTATGGGTTATCAGCTGAGGCTCCTTAGCTATTGCCTGGAAAAGGAGACAGGGTGACGAGAAAGGAGAGCATTCTTTGGAAGACAAAGCAATTTCAAGGTGCAGCTGTAGTTGGACTGTGGCAGAGCTCCTGACTCTTTGCAATTTACTGGGGTGGAGGTCACTCTGGGAGCTGGGATACACTGGGGTGGGGGGTCATTCAGGAATTTGGGTTATCCTGGAGTGTGAGGTCACTCTGGGGTTTAGGGTACACTGGGGTGGGAGGTCATTCTAGGACTTGGTATGAACAGGGGTAGGAGGTCATTCTGGGATGTACTAGGGAGGGAAATTAGGCTGAGATCTGGGATATATTGGGTGGGAAGTCACCTTGGGATGGCGAGAGGCCAGTCTTTCCATGCCCACTGAACTGGGAGCTCATGTAAGTGAGAAAATCAGTATAGTGAAGCCCTGAGGAGGGGGCCATATTGTCTGAGGCGGCTGTGCTTCCTCGCTCCAGATCAGCCCTTCCTGGCTTGCATGCCTGAAGCGGCTCATCTTAGAGAAGCATGAGAACCTGTCAAAATGGACAGACACCCCTCTTCCCACCCAGGGGTGAGGTTGTTACTCCATCCCCTGGCTCTGGTTTGCCATGTGACCTTTGATAAACAGAATTAAGTAGAAATCATGACACATGTGTGTGAACCCAGCCCTCAAAAGGTCTCAGTGTTCCTGCTGTTGTTTCTAGAACTGTGAACGCCTCACGCACAGCCCAGGTTAGCACGCTGGAGGCTGACACCCTAGCCAAGTGCTCCTGGGCAGCTGATATCTGCTGAGCAGAAGCCATCTTGGGCTGCCGATCGTGAAGTGGTGGTCTGTCACACAGAAAATGCTAATTGACTTGGGCATCTAGACTGCGCACATGTGTGTATATATGCCTGTGTGTGTGTGTGTGTGTGTGTATGGGCGTGTGTGTATGTGTGGTGTGTGTATGTGTATGTAGTGTGTGTATGAATAGATATGTATATATATATATATAGTGTGTATGTATGTGGTGTGTGTGTGTGTCTGTGTATTTAAATGTGTATACCTGTGGAAGCCAGAGATCAACCTTAGGTGTCACTCTGCAAGAGCGGTTCATCTTGTTATTTATGTGTTCGTTCATCCATCCATTCATTCATTCATTCAGCCAGTCAGTCAGTCATTTATTTTGAGAGTCTTCCTTTGGCCAGAAGTTTGCCAAGAAGGCTAAGCTGTTTGGCAAGGAGTCCCCGGGATCCTCATGTCTCTGCCTCATTAACCTGAGATCACAGTCAGCCTCTCTGCACGGCTTCTTTCCCCCTCTACACTGGAGTTGGGGATCTGAACTCAGGGTCTCATGCTTGCAGGTAAGGATGTCACTGACTGAGCTTTATCCCTGGCCACATGAGGATTTCTAAGTGTTGGCCGTGAATTTAAGAACCCTATAGATTTTTGCAAATATTTTTTAATTAATTCATTTATTCAAGCAGTTCGGAATAGCTGCTTCTGCTGAGCACCGAGGCACTGTACTTAGGATTAAAAGATGGAGAATTCTCAAGGAGAACCTGGCTAGAGATTTAGACTAGCCAAACAGTGCCGTAATATGCGGAGCTCAAAAAGGCAGGCTGTGAATTGAGGATAAGAAATTGTACCAGAAAAGTGCGGAAGCAATGCAAACTTTTAGACTTTTTGTTGTTACGGTGGTTTTGCACACACTTTGCACTGATGCTCCCTTCCTCCCCTGCCCTCTTGCTCCACTCTCGCTGGGTTCTCTCCTTCCTCCGGTACCCTCTCCTGTGTTCTCATCATATGTACTCTGTTAGCCTCACCTAAAAAATGACCTCATTCCCTCTCTTAAGGCCTCTTCTTCCCCTCACGGTTTCCTTTCTAGTTCCATGGTGCGTGCCCTAAATCAGCAGGTGCTTTACCTGCCGAGCCATCTGCCCAGCACTTACACTAGTTTTGGAGATGTTAAAAGGCTCTTAAATCCAATTTAGCCATAAACACCAACCGTTAAGAAATAGATGTAATTCACTTAGAGTTGCCAAAGTAGAAAAGGGTACAGGAAGTTTGGAGATGGGAGTGGTCTCTGCTCCTTAAGTTATTGGCTGGAGCGCTTTATGAGAGACAGAGAAATGCGGCGCCTCCTACTGTCACCCGCACTGGAGCACAGCTTGCGACCCTCCAGCTTCAGGTCTGGAGAAGGCTCCCTTTGTGCTTGTAAAAGCTTTCAATGCTTTTTTTCAATCCCATCCCTCGAGCCAGCTCATCTGTGCGGGTAAATGCATTCAGTGCTGTTCTCATTTCATGTGCTGCTGCAATTGCTCGGGCAAAGGACTTGGCAAGGCAGGGCTGGGATGAGGGCAGCACCGGCTTTAAAAGCATTTTCTCTTCAGTTGTGGTCATCGGACCACCTTCCCAGCAACACCTGGGACAGGGGACCACCTGCTCAGCATCATCAGTGATAGGTGACCACCTGCTCAGCATCACCTGTGACAGGGGACTGCCTGCCCAGCATCACCTGGGACAGGGGACCACCTGCTCAGCATCACCTGTGACAGGGGACCGCCTTCCTAGCATCACCTGGGACAGGGGACCACCTTCCAAACATCACTTGGGCAAGGATAGGATAAGGACCTTTTTTGACCACTCATGCATGGGTCCAAGCTTAAGCCACAGATCTGGAGTCTGTGGCATGCAATGTAAGCCAGTTATTAGGAAACTGTCTAGAGTCCATTAGGGTGGAGAGGGAGGAGGCAGTGTGGCCCAGAGGTGAGCTCTTGGGAGGCTTCACCCTTGTTAAGTGTAGAATCTTAAAAGTCTGATCTAGAAAGTGTGGAAAACTGGCTTTGATTGGGTTTCCAGAATTGTGTGTGTGTTCATGTGCATGCATGTATATGTATTCCATGTGTGTACGTGTGTGTGTGCACGTGTGTGTGTATGTGCGTGTGTGTACATGTGCACCCGGGCCTTATGCATGGTGAGCCAATGCTCCGCCCCTGAGTTACACTCTCAGCTCTCAGGAGAGTGTTGTTAGTTAATGAAAACTCTGTCTTAGCACAGGTTGGAAGGGCCATCTCCGACTGAGAGAGACGTGTCTCTACCTGATTTAGGATGCTACCATTCGGAAGGAACTTTGTGTCATTGAAGCATGGCTGCTCTCTAGTAAACTGTAGCCGTCATCCGTTTCTGTGTAATCAGTCACCTGCCACTTAGTAACTGAAAGCAGCATTGGCATTCTGTTATCAGTCACGTTCTCCCTGGTCAGAAGGGCAGATGAAAGGTGCCCATTTGTTTATTTTTATGTGTATGTGTGTATCTCTCTCTCTGTGTGTACGTCATATGGGTATGGCTGTGGCAGAGGCCAAAAGACGGCGTGGTATTCCCTGGGGCTCGAGCGCAGGTGGTTGGGAGCTACAGAACGTGGGTGCTAGCAATGACATTTGGGTCCTTTGGAAGAGCAGCTAGAATTTCAAACCACAGCCACCTCACTATTGCCTCAGAAAGAACTGGACTGGACGGTTCTCTGTCATAGTTTATCCCATTCGTCAGTTTAATTGGATTTAGAATCGCCATGGAGACATAGCTTAAAGGTTTAATGGAGGAAGAGGGCCCATCCTAAGGGTGGACTGCACTCTTCCGTGGCCTGAATAGACAGGGAGGAGAAGGAGGAGCCAGTTAAACACCCAGCACTCACCTCTCTCTGCTCTATGACTACAGGTGCAATGTGACCAGCGGCCTCATGTCTCATTTTGTCTCCCACCGTGATGGATAGTACTGACCAGCTGCCTCATGAGGCCACCGCTGTTTTCTCCCACCATGATGGATGGAATTCCTTTTTAAACCATGAGCCCAAAGAAACCTTTATTTTCTGTCTGGTATTTTGTTCAAGGATGCTCACGAGGCTGTGTCAGCTCATGGGCCAGGCACTGGAGTTCACCGAGAAGTTGACTCTGGAAGCAGGTTTGCCTCCTTTCTCATTTCAGACCCAAGCATGTTTGTCTCAAAGTGTCCTCCAAGGCCCCTGTCTGGGGATGGGCTGGTCCCCTTACTGCTATCGTAGGGGAAGGGATGAGAACAGCAAAGCAGCCCAAGAATAAAAGTATCGTACCCTGAGAACAGCTAAAAACAAAACAAAGCAGGCAAATCGTTTCTGACAGAGGTTGCTATTGCTTGTCCCGTGGTGTGAAAGTGTCTGTAATGGGAAACAGAAGAGGGGACCCAAGCATGTGATGCCTAGCCTTGGTGGGAGAGAAGTTCAGCGTGGGATGCCCAGACATAGCAGAAAGCTCGGTTGGGAACTTCTGCTTATAACCTCTACTTCCTCAGTGGGTTTCCGCTGGATATGGTGAGCTCCTGACTTTTATGTCTGTCTGTCTGTCTGTCTGTCTGTCTATCTATCTATCTATCTATCTATCTATCTATCTATCTATCTATCATCTATCTCTCTTCATCATCATCTATTGATCTATGTATATATGTATTTATTTATCATAATCACTTGTCAATCTATGTATGTATGCATCTATCTACATATTTATCTATGCATCAATTTATGTATCTAAAGGTCTTATTTATGTGTCTTAGTTAGGGTTTCTATTGCTGTGAAGAGACACCATGACCACAACAACTCTTATAAAGGAAAAGCATTTAAAAACACTCCCTGGCCCCTATAAGTGTGTAACCATATCATCATACAACATGCATTTAGTCCTACTTCAAAATTCCCCATGGTCTATTACAGTCTCAGCAATGTTTTAAAGTCCAAAGTTCAAAGTCTCTTCTGAGGTTTGTGTAATTTCTTAACTGTAATCCCCTATAAAATCAAAATAAAAAAAACCAGATCATATACTTCTAACATATAATGGCACAGGATATACATTATCATTCCAAAATGTAGGGAAGGGAGCATAGTGAGGAAACACTGGACCAAAGCAAGACTGAAAACCAGCTGGGCAGACTCCAAACTCTGCATCTCCACGTCTGATGTCAAAGTGCTCTTCAGATCTCCAACTTCTTCCAGCATTGCTGACTGCAGCACACTTCTTTCTCTTGGGCGGGTTCCACGCTCTGTTAGCAGCTCTCCTCGGCAGGGATCCCACGGCTCTGGCATCTCCAACCTCTTGGGGTCTCCAAGGCAATCCAGGCTTCACCTTCACAGCTTCATGCAATGGCCTCTCTAGAACTCCATACAGGGACACTCCTGACCCATGCCTGTCCTCAGAGGCTTTCCTTAGTCGCTCCTCGACTCTAAAGCCAGAACCACATAGCCAAAGATGCCAAGTTCTGCTGCTTCCTGGGACTAGAACATGGCCCCCTTGTTCAATCACATCTTCATCAGCTTTCTGTTTTCCATGGTTTTCCTCACTGCCTAAGCTTGGATGTCCTGGAACTTGCTCTGTAGACCAGGCTGGCCTAAAAATAAATCCACTCCTCCTCCATTTCTATTCATAAAAGGGCCAGCCTCCTATGGATATCATCAAAACATGACATATCAAGTTGCAGTAAGACTAAGTTCCTCTTCTTGGATTAAGGCTGGGAAAACCAACCAATATGAGGAATAGGGGCCCCAAAGCTAGCAAAAAGAGTCAAAGACAGGCCCTGCTCCCACTGTTAGGAGTCCCACGAGAAGATCAAGCTACACAATTGTCACATATGTGCAGAGGGCCTAAGCCAGTCCCATTCAGGCTCCCTGATTGTTGGTTCCCAATTGATTTTCTAATATACAGTCTCAAGATCCATTTTCCTTCAAATAAAAGCAGGGTCAGGCCTATTACAGCAATACTCCAGTCCTTGGTAACAACTTCTGTTTCTGTCTAAGTTAGGGTTACTATTGCTGTGGAGAGACACCATGACCACAGCAATTCTTATAAAGGAAAAAAAAATAATTGGGCTGGCTTACATTTTCAGAGGTCCAGTCCATTATTATTATTATGGGACATGGCAGCCTTCAGGCAGACATGGTGCTGGAGAAGTAGCTGAGAGTCCTCCATCTTAACTTGTAGGCAATAGGAAATGATCTGAGCTAGGCAAATCTTGCCTCAAATCTTGCCCTTGTGGTGACACTCTTCCTCCAACAAGGTTATACCTACCTCAACAAGGCCACACCTGTAGACAGACATTTCTGTCCCACACAGTCCTACAGCTGTTCAGTCCCAAAGAAACATACAGTGGCTTATAGTACTTATAAACTATTTGGCCTACTAGCTCAGACTTACTATTAACTAGCTCTTACAACTTAACCCATAATTCTTGTCTGTGTTTAGCCTTGTGGCTTGGTACCTTTTCTCAGTGAAGCATTCTCATCTTTCTCCCTCTGCATCTGGCTGGTGACTGCATCTCTGCCTGTCCTCTTCCCAGAATTTTACTAATCTGGTTACTCCACCTATACTTCCTACCTGGCTATTGGCCAATCAGTATTTTATTAAGCCAATATGATGACAAATCTTTACAGTGTACAAGAAGATTCTCTCACAGCACACACCTCAAATAGTGGCACTCCTTATGAGCTTATGTGGGCCAATTACATTCAAACTATCATACTATGTATGTATGTATGTATAGATGTACTTATGTATGTATGTATCTGTCTATGTATCTTCTATCATCTATCTATCATCTATGTATCTATCTATCTATGTATCTATCTATCATCTACCTATTACTTGCTATTTATACTTTTTACTTTTTCTTCCTATACACCCAATAAATTCACTCATTCAAAACTGAAAGCATGGCTACTACAGGAAATTCTCCAGGTCATACAGAGTACCAGGTAATCCTTAAAGTACATAACAGAGGCCAAGATGCTTTTAATAGCTTCACTTTGTAAGTCATGCACCATTGTGCCTGCAATATTCTATTGGTTAAACCCTGCTGCTCAATGCTGAGGGCACACAAAGGTGTGGTTTCCAGGAGGTATAGATTTTTGGGAACTTCTTTGGGGGCTTGCTAACACCTGGATGGTATTCAGTTCACCATAAAAACACTGGTAACCAACAATAATAGATACTTTCCCAGGTGCTAAAAGCAGTACCACCCCCACCATCTTCACACAATCTTCCAATAACATGGAAGGCATTTTTCGGTTTTAAGTGTTTAGAGGCGAACCGTAGGTCAAGCATGAAAGATTTAGACCATGAGTTCAGAAGGGATTATAGAAGCTGTTAAGAAGTCCAAAGCCAAGGGATTTTTTGGCAAGCTGGGAAGTGGATGGGAAGGAGGGCAAAGAGAGAAAGGGGAACAGGAGTTTCGCAAAAGCAGAGGCCAAGGGATGCTGTGGAGAAGTGAGTCAGAGTTGAGCATGGTGGGGGGGGCGCCTGTGACACAGCACTGTAGAGGCCAGTGTATGATTCCAAGTTAGAGGCCAGCCTGGACTACATGGATTTGAGGGCAGCTTGAGATACACAATAAAACTGTCTCAAAACAAACCAGCCAAACAAGACAATAAACTACAACATCAAGAAAAGCAGGAGAAGCATACTGTGAAGTTCTAGAATTGTCCCAGGCCTAAGGCCAAGGGATCCAAGGTCAACCAAGGTGAGCATTTCTCAGACAGACTCAAACAAATGCTGAAATACACAGGTTGGCTTGTCATATATAAGTAAAAAGCAGACAAGAGGGACTTCAAGTGGTAGTTATTGTAAGACACCCTGGCAAAAAGCACTAGAGGGGAAGAAACGGTTTATCTGGCTTACAATTTTAGGTTACAGGGTCCATCATTGAGGGGACATAGAGGCAGTTCAACAATAGCCCAGGATGGAGTATAACGTAGGTTTATTTATTTGGGGATAAACTCACAGTAAGGGTAGCGATCTGCACCCTTACTGCATGCACTGGGAACTGGAACAAAATCCAGCAGAAAAGAGGGCCGAGAACACTTTTCCTCTGCACTTATAGTACATGAGACCACACCCAAAGCGGGCCGGTATCTTAAAGATTACTGGCTGAAGTAGTTGCTACAATTCACAGCCAAAGCAGACAGGGAATGCATGAATTCTCACATTTTTCTTATTCTTCTCTTAGCTGACTTTCCCTCTCTTATAGACTTCAGGGCCTCAAGCCATGGTATGGTGCTGGCCATGTTCAGTGGAGGTTATCACACACGGAATAACTTGCTGGTTTCAGCACTAGGGCTGTGGACAGCTCCACACCTGTCTTGTTGCAGTGTTTCTGAGCACATGAGTCAAAAAATCATGTCTCACCAACTAGGATGACTGTCATAAGAAAGGTCAGTGACTCATGTTGGCCAGGGTATGAAGGAACTGGACCCTTATTGTGATAGTTAGTTTTAAATGTCAAAAAGCAGCCTAGAATCACCTGGTCTCAGTGGAAAAAAGGGCTGAGCTATTGACAAACATTAGGCCTAGACAGAGGAGGCATGCTTTACGTCAGCCTAATAAAAGATCCATCTCTGGACTGGGGAGATTGCTTAGTAGCTAAAGGCAGCTGCTGTGCAAACAGGAGGATCACGGGACACACGCTGAGCATTAGTGTCTGTAATCCCAGAACTCCTACGGGGAGGTGGGAGGTGGCAATGGGCATGCGCGCACACACACACACACACACACACACACACACACACACACACACACACACATACACACACACACACACACCGGAAGACTCATGTCACTTTTTTCCTGCTACCACAAGTGACAATTATACTCCAAGGTTAAACCTGCAGATACAGGGGAGGGAATGAAAGCTTGCACTTAGCTCATGTGTAACCCCCCCCCCCAGGGTCAGGAACCTGAGGCCAACCCACAAATCAAAGCTCACACGGCTGGGGGCTGTGCATGGATGCTGCCTGCTGCTGCAGAGCACAGCTTTGGGATCATGCAGGCCTGAGTTAAAGTTCTGTTTTCGCGTGTGCTTCCCATTATTTCTCAGATTCTTCTCTGGAACAGCGCTAACTGGGGTTTTGAGTGATTGGAGACAACTGAAGCACAGCTCGCACAGATGTGGGGCTTAGCTGATGGTGATCGGGCCTAATACGAAATACAAAGTCACAGTGACCTTGTGGACCTGACATGTTCAACCTTGGGCTGGAGCTACTTTGGAGATCGGTATAAAGCAAGAGCTGATAGAAATGAACCCCAGCTTCTTCGTTTTCAAAGATGCTTGTAATGGAACGGAGTACCTTGCCCGTGAGACTGTGAGGTCTATGGGATTTGGTGCAGGGCAAACTCTTTCGCCAAACAACATTGAAACCCTCTCAACATTGAAGTGGTACAAAGCAGTACGTTTTGTCTCCCAGGCAACCAATAAACTAGATTCTATCCCAGGTCGAAAAAAATATAAATGTTCCTCAGGAAAGGCTTGAACTTGGTGAACATATGCCAAATGTCACATTTCCCAACTCTGGCTCCAAATCTGGCCTGGACTGACTCAGAAAAACATGGGCTCTATGGTCATGGTTCAAACATCATTGTGGAGTATCTTCTGCTATACCTCATTTCTGGCTGGGCACAAGGTCACTATGGACCCAAGCTCCATGCGCACCACTCAGATCTTGGCATTGCCAGTGGAAGACGGGTTCCTGGCTCTGACTCTGGCCATTGGTTCCTTCTCTGTGTAGTCCACATTCTGGAGCCTCATGTAGTGCGGGAAGACAAGGTTTTGCTGCTCTTTGGCTCTGGATGCCTTCGCTCACTCGATAGGGTAGCCTCTGAGACTCCCATTATCCTCTGTTCTGGTCCCCAGCTCCTGAGGTGCACAAGACCCCTGTTGTGTGGGCCCGCATGCCTCTCTCCCAGGTCCCTTGAAGCCTCATCTCATACCACCCATCATCTCAGTTTCCTTTTCTGTTACCATGATGAAATACTCTGACAAGGGCAGTGGAGCGGGAGCCTGAAGCAGCAGTTCACATTCACAGTCCAGGGAAGAGAGAGCATGAATGCCCCCATGTCTGCCAGCGCTCAGCTGACTCGATCTCACCCGGTCCCGGATCCAGTCCAGGAAAAAGTACCGCCCACCTTCAGGGTGAGCCTTCCCACTTCAGTTAAACCAACTGAGAAAATTCCTCCTGGGCGTGTGGGAAGACCAAGCTAATCTAGACAATTCCTGCGACTCCCTTCTCAGGCGATTTCAGATTGTATCAAGCTGACAACCCAAACTAACAATAGCACCGTCCGTGGTTTGAGGCTCACGGTCCCGTGTGTTACTCTGGGCCACCATGCCCAGTTACCCAGTCATTGCGTGAAATGTATTGAAGTAGTCTGAGGCTGAGGGTGCCTAGGGAGGGTTCTCAGAGCTCTCGCTTCTCTGCTAAGGCCTCTCCTCCCGGCGTCCTTTTATTGAATCTCTCTTTGACATTTTATCAGAAGAAAATGTCCAATGCATTGTAAATATTTAAAAAAATTACCCACAAGAGTCCTGCAGGCTTCTGGCCTATAAAGAACAGGTCACATCCAAGCAGAAGGCTCCGGGAACCCCGACTGAACTGGACTTTCACATTCATGTCTAGAACTTTCTCAAGCCATTGATCTTTTCGTGGATGTTTTGCCCAGCAGCCAAAGGAGCAACCCCATAGAGGGAGCCTGACATTTACCATTGCAACGTTTTCCATTCTTGTCCTGTTTGAGAGGGGAGGAAGGGGACTCTGGACTCTAGTTGAGTCTGTGCTGTTCCTGTTAGAGCATGGGGACTCAAGTCTACTGAGAAGGCAATTTAAAGAGAAAATCCAAAGAAGAAACTCTCGGGGAGAATGAAATTCTTGGTGTAAATCAGTTTCATAGGGACACTCAGAAAATTCTATGAAGTATACGTGCTCTCTGCAGGGCTTGATCCTGCAGATCATGCACACACACACACACACACACACACACACACATCACACGGAGAGAGGGTGTTGTGCCCAGACTTCTTGCCCCACGAAGAGACCACCAGGGAACCAGGACTTGGATGCAAAAGCAAGGTTTATTCCAAAGCACAGTAGGAGCCTAGGCACAGAACTCATCCAGCACACTCAACACAGTGGGAGTAGGAGGAGTTGCCTTCCAAGATTACAGGACGTTTTATACACAATCTTGCAGGATCACCAGTTCTCACCTAATTTGCAGACCTGGACCTAATTGAAGACAGCAAATGATTACAAAAGGGTGCAAAATTCAATGAGCATGATATCATTATGCAAATGAAGTATGGACATAGTATGTTCTCAACTGGCCCATTCCTATCTGTCCTTGGGGTGTGTAGATGAAGCATACTATGGTCACATTTTTAATTGGCCAGTTCTTGTCTACCCTTGAGGCAATGCTTTCCCAGTTGTTATCGGCTCCTGCAATGGCCCTTGTCACATAGGAAATATTTTAGCCTAGCCTAAACAGTGTGATTCAGGTGGAAAGCAATTTGGTCACTCTGACCAGCTTTTCATTTCTCTCAAGGGGAGTCATGTTTCTTTTAAAAATTCTTTTTTAGAAGCCTTATTTTATATGTGTGGGTGCTTTGTCTGCATGCATGCCTATGCACCACTTGTGAGGCCTGTATAGTGCATCAGGTCTTCTGGAACTGGAGATACAGATGGTTGTGAGCCACTGTATGGCTGCTGGGAATCCTACCCAGTTCCTTGGAAGAGCAACTAGTGCTCTTGATCAATGAGTCATCTCCCCAGCCTTGTCTCTATGCTTCTTCAATTGAGTACAGATTGTTTGTTCAAGGAAGGGCCTCATTCTCTAGTTTAATCTGGCTTGGACTTCACTATGTAGTCCAGCCTGGGCTCAAATACTCAACAGTCTTCCTGCCTCAACTTTCCAAGTACTGGCATTCCAGATGTGAGTCACCAGGTCTGGATCAATTGAACACTATTACTGATAGAGAAAGTGTGCCCTCAAGTGGTTCATAGCTTGGTTTTCTCCCTGTGTCCCAAGTGCTTTCATTTCAAGAGTTAGAAACCCCAGTGGCTGGAGGCTGGTATTATTTTCGCATCCTGTGTTAGTGGCACTTCACCTCCATGGAACACATGTGTTACCAAGCCATCCTCTTAGAAAATTACACATGGTAGTGTCTTCAGGTGGTGTGGAAGGGTCTTCTGTCTTTGTGTTGCTTTTATTGGTTAATGAATAAAGAAACTGTCTTGGCCTGTGATAGGGCAAAAGACCAGAGGTAGGCAGGGAAAACTAAAGTAAATACTGGGAGAGAGAAGGAAAGAATTGAAGAGAAGCCATGGAACTGCCTCTGGAGACAGATATATTGACAATTTGCTGGTAGGCCACAACCTCATGGTGATACACAGATTAATAGAAATGGGTTAAATTAATATGTAAGAGTTAGCCAATAAGAAGTTAGAGCTAATGGGCCCAGCAGTGATTTAATTAATACAGTTTCTGTGTGATTATTTTGAGGCTGAGCAGCCAGGAACCAACAAGCAGCCTCTTCCCAACAAATAGGCGCCAAAGTGGTTGACTAAAATCCACTTTAAACCTGAGAGGGCTTGAAAAGGAATTTTAGATACAAAAGAACAGAGTTAAGCATGGTTTGGTAGTGGCTTTTTCTTGGGTGGGCTCTATTTGATAGAAGCAAGCAAAGGCATGGCTCCTTCAAGAGAGGTTTTCCTGATTCAGTAGTAGCAGGAAAAAGGTGGCACTATTTTGAAATGCCAACTTTCTGGGCTGTGCTGCCAGCTTAACCTCTGGCTCTTCCAGGAGATCAAGCATTTGAATGGGGTTTGTGAGCAATATGCTATGGCTTGCTTGGTGGCAACATGGACCGGCTGTGTGCCTAGAGATGGGGCAGTGTGCATGGCTCTCTGAGGTGGCAAGCAGCTCTGCCATGCTGGGCTGGGCAGGGCAAGGAAGAAGTACCATATTTCTCCTAGCAATGGCGCCACTTAAGTTTTAAAAAGTGCTCAGCATTTTAAGAAGTGCTTCTGGAGAGTAAAGAATTACAGATACACAATAGGACAGATTCAGACATAAAAGATCTCTAAATGGGTCACAGTGTTGGATAAATGTATGTAGGCTTGAGAGAGAGAAGAAAAAGAATATAGACAGTTATACAAGGAAGTAAATGGTTTAAAAAAAGGTAAAGTCTTTAAAGAGACAGAGTACAGGCAGTTGTAGCTTAAAAGGAGTAAAGAAAGAATAAGCCACATAAAGATGAAAAATTCACAGAGTGTCTGGATTATGTATATTATTGTGTTTTCTTTGAATTTTTTGACTGTGAAGGAGCTAAGTACAGAGAGACATTTCATTGTACAGACTGTTAAACTAAATCAGCACATACACTTTAAAGGTATTTTGTCTTCAAAATATGAATTTAAAAATATGTTGCTTTGGAAAAGAGGTTTTTCTTTTGTTTCCACAGAGGATGAGACCCTGTGGAATGCTTCCAGATTAATATGATTTGATGGATAAAGACCTTCTTAAAGGTTGCCTTGAACACCCCTCAAAAATTACTCCGTCCAATAAACAGCAGGAAGAAGTTTGAACAGAACTACACCTATATTTCCAAATATTGTCTATAAATGTTTCTTTACATTTAAAAGGAGCTATTCTATAGAGATTTGCATTGGTGTGGATCTTGGTTTATTGATACAAATTTAAGGTCAATTTTGTTATACTATGTATCTGTATTTCTGTTCTTGATTAAGGTGTTGTATTTGTCCAGCTCATTTAAAAATGTAATGTATAATTAAGAAATATAGGCTAATAGATAATCATCTATAATAGCCAAGCTTGTAGTCATGTTAGTTAGATTTTCTAGATGTACAGAGATATATTTCAGATAGATAGGTATTCTTCAAACCTTTCAAAGACTACAGAATATGACATTTAAGATGTTATAAGAATTTAGGACTTTTCATGACAATGAGACTGAAAGACCTGGATAGATCCAGATCCCCCTAGTAGGAAAACAGAGCCAAAAATCTAACAGGAAGAGAAGAATCAGAAATCTAGGATTAGCCAATTTCAGGGTTTCAGGAACTAGCGGAAGATAAAGGTAGATTGTAATCTTGAGAGTAATCTTGAGAAACAGGGAGATTCCCCCTAGTAATTATCACTCCCTAGTAATTATCACTGGTATAGGAACTAGCTGATTATGACCTTGAGAATAATCTTGAGAGGCAGGGAGTTGCCCCCTTGTAATCATCACTGGAATTTTCGGAATTTTCTGTGACATCCTCTCTGCCCACCTTTTGGATTACTGGGCTTTACTGGGCTGCGTGGTTTCTTCCTATAAAAACTACTTCTCCCGGTCACTCAGGGTCGAACTCTTCCCCTGTGTGGGTTATGAGTCTCGGCCCCAGTGCACTGGTCCCTGTCTTGTTGTCTTGTCATTAAACCTCGTGTGATTGCAGCAAGGATGGTCTCTCGTGAGTTACTGGGGGGGGGGTTCGCGTCATCCCGAGGCTCGAGTGAGAGTCTCCCCTAATCGGGGGTCTTTCAAGACACAGCTGCTCCTAGCAGCTCCAATCTACTTCATGAGAAAGATGGGCATTGAAGAGGCTTCTTATGGAGTTGGTTAGTCATTTAGGCAAGAAACTGCTCTTGCTTAGACTGCTTGATGAACTGGACATGCAGGACCCACAGAAAAATGACTGCTGAACTTGCCTAAAGATGAGATGATCCTTCGGGGTTCCTGCTTCATGAAAGAGTCTGCCAGACATTCTTCAGGACACAGAAGAAAGTGACTGACAAACTGCCAATACAGGCAGAACTATCTTTGAAATTTCCTGTTTCATGGAAAAGTCTGCTAGATACTATGGGCCAGTAGTCTGAAGATGGATGGCCCAAAGGTACAGAAGAACTTTGGGTGACTGCCCAGGAAGCAAGATATCTCTGTCATTCCTAGAGTCTTTGAAGTTGCTTACAATGTACTTCCTGTTTACTTAGGTAATATTTTGTCCTTCTGGAGTCTTTGATGGAGTTGAAGAATTTATAGTTATAGTTTTCCTTATTTATGATAAAAGATAAAGTAGATATAAATATTGTAACTATAATTCTTGCTTGATACCTGTTTTGTTATATGTAATTTTACTATGTTAAAGTTAAAACCTTCCTTTTTTTATTTAAATAGAAAAGGGGAGGTGATGTAGGATTTCCCTCTGTATGCTGTGAATACCATTGATAAAGGAACTGCTTTGGGCCTATAGCAGAGCCATAGGGGAACAGAGTTAGGTGGGGGAAAAATAAACAGAATGCTGGGAGAAAGGAGGCAGAATCAGGGAGATGTCATGTAGCCCCACCAGAGCTGGACAGAACTTTACCCAGTAAGCCACTGCCACATGGTGATACACAGATGATTAATAGAGATGGGTTAAAGTAATATGTAAGAGTTATCCAATAAGAAGCTAGAGATAATGAATTAAGCAGTGATTTAATTAATACAGTTTCTGTATTTTTATTTTAGTTCTGGGCAGCCGGGACGAACAAAAATGAATATTGAATTCTGCAACATTCAGCTTGAATTTTAGGCCTTCCCCCAGCCCCATGGGGGTCTGAAGCCATAAATGACTTACGGAGACCCTGCTGTGTTCTCTTCCCTTCTCCATTTTATTTCTCCTGAAAAAGAGTTTATTGCTTTTATTCAAGAGAGGTAAGCAAACAGAGCCAATAAACGTTGGTAGTTTATTTTCTCATTCCAGCTAAAAAATTCCGAGACCCTGAGAATGTGTTTCATTAAGGGTTAGGCTCTGTCACACCATGACGCTAATTTGCCATCAAGTTGGCTTGCTTTAGATGCCCCCAGCTAACAGTTCTGTGTGGGTCTGTGGGAGAGTTTGTGGAGAGAGTTAGTTGAGGATCCGTCCTCACTGTGGGTACCATTCTATAAACCAGCGTCATAGACTGGGTAAAAAGAATCCAAAACAGAAGAAGCAAGCTGAGCACCAGCGTTCATCTCTGTCTGACTCCTGACTGTGGGTGCCATGTTGAAGGACCCCAACTTCATTGGGGTCACAGTTAAAACTGTGGTTTTAACTTTAACCACAGTTATAACGCTCTGCACAGGTTTTCAGATAGCAAGCTTCATTAAAGGCCTCCGGAGTCAGGGCCTCCGGAGTGCTGAACAAATAACAGGCTTAATTCAGAACCTCCGGAATGCTGAACAAAGATACTTGAAGTTAGGGAGAGGACAGCCTTATCTGGCTGCAAGACAGGGATTTATGGACTGGCCATAGAAACAAAGAGAGGATTGCGAGGTCTGAGTCACGTATAAAGTGGGGCTCCCACGAGTCAGGGGCTGTGCAATCAGACATCTAGTCGCCAGCCAAGCTAGGAAGGCAGGAAGAGATAAGAAAAACAGGTAGCACAACCCCCTCCTTGGTATCCAGGTGGGTCTGGACAACCCCCTCCTTGGTATTTAGGTAAAAGGTCAGGAATGTGCCACTCAGCTTAGCCTTATTTAAATTGACCAATGAAATGAAAGCTTTTTTTGCTTCTGTACCCGCGCTTTTGCTCTCCTATAAGAACCCCTCATCCCCAACCTGCAGGCGCGCAAGTCCTCCGAGAGACAGAGACTTGTCGCCCCCAGGTACCTGTGTATCCAATAAACCTCTTGCTGCTTGCATCCGGCTGCGTGTTTTCGACTGATCTTTGGGCATGGGGTCTCTCCCGAGGGAAGACGCCCAGGCGGGAGTCTTTCAATGTGACCAACTATTGGCTCAGGCCACCATGACTTTCCCCACCATGAGGGACAGTATCCCCTCAAACCACACACCCAAATCAATGCCTCCTTCCTTAAGTTGTTTTTGTAGGAAATCTTGCCACAGAAATGAGAGAGCACAATTAACGGAGAAGAAAACTTTTCAGTTTTCATGACGTGAGAGGTGGGAATGGAGAGATGATTCTTGACTCCTCTCTGTGTTGGACGTGTGTGATTGGCATACCTGGAGATGTAGTGGAGATGTCACACTGGCTTCTAGCAAGTACAAGGCAGTGTTACCAGGGACATCCTAAAATGTCCAGGAAGACTATTCCCACAACGAGGAATGAAGAAACCCAGTGTCAGCATGGCCCTGCAGCTTTTGACCTACCCAGTCTCATGTTAGAAGCAGTTGCTCATATACTGACGTTAAAAAAAAATCTTCGAAATTAAAATATAATTATTTTCTCCTTTCCCTTTTCTCCCTCCAACTCTTCCCATGTTAACCCTACCCCAACTATTTCTTTAATTATAAATGTGTGTGTGGCTCTCCACTGGGACCTGGGGATGCAGAGATTGTCTATGGCATCCAGGATCCTACTCAACCGACAAAGACTGAGCATCAGCGAGTAAGCCAGTAAACGCACAATCTCATTGCCAATCGTGAGTTGTGTGTAAATGCACAATCTCATTGCCAATCGTGAGTTGTGTGTAAATGCTCAATCCCATTGCCAGTTGTGAGTTGTGTGAAGCAGGCATATCAGATGGGTGGAGAACTTATTGAAAGCCTGTTAGTCTAAAGTAAATGCAGAAATGGTATTTTAGTGGGATTCGAAGAGGGAGCCAGCCAAGGCAAGGAACGGGGACATCAATCAATGTCACACTTGAA
This sequence comes from Myodes glareolus, assembly GCF_982192425.1. Lineage (NCBI taxonomy): Eukaryota > Metazoa > Chordata > Mammalia > Rodentia > Cricetidae > Myodes > Myodes glareolus. The sequence goes on from NC_142035.1 coordinate 6,635,184, forward strand.
AATAAAAGTACTTGGTGCACAGGAAGTAGATGATGCAGGGACCCACTAAACAGCGTGTCTTCCATCAGAAATAGTGCTGAATTGAGTGTGGCGACTTGTGCCTTTAATACTACCACATGGTATACACCGCTAAATCCATTTGGTCTAGGGTGTAGTTTACTCGTGATTTCTTTGTTGATTAGATGGCCTGTCTAGAGATGAGAATGGGGTATTGATATCATCCATCACTATTCTATCGGAACCTTTCTGACCTTCTGTGATCACCAGGGTTTATTTGATAAAATTGGAGGCTTAGTCTCTGGTGCATATTTGCTACTTCTTCTTGAACTCTACCCTTTATTACCATGTAGTGGGGTTCCACTCTCGTTTCTGTTGCTGTGATAAAACACCCCGACTAAACAGTTTAGAGATAAAGGGCCTATTTTAGCGCACAGTTCCGGGTTACAGCCTATTGTTTTGGGGAAGTCAATGTGGAAGGAACTTCAAACAGCTGATCACACCCATCCCCAAAGCCAAGAGCAGAGAGAAATTCATGCATGCATACTTGCACATTCACTTGGCTTGATTACCAGTCATTGTTGTTGATTGTTTTATCTCTGAAATTCTTTGGGCTCTTTGGAGGGAGGGGCACCACTCACCTCCCAAATAAATCACACACACGGAGTCTTTACTTTTTATAAATGCCCAGCCTTAGCTGGGCTTTTTCTTCTTATCAGTTTTTCTTAACTTAAATTATCCCATCTACCTTTTGCCTTTGAGATTTTTCCTTTCTCTTACTTATGTGTACCTTACTTTCACTCCTACTCTGTGGCTGGGTGGCTGGCTGGCCCCTAACACCCTCCTCTCCTTGTTCTCTTGCTCCTTCCCACACCCATATTTCTGCTTCTATTTATCCTCTCAGCCTGCCAGCCCCGCCTATTGTTTCTCCTGCCTTGCTATTGGCCATTCAGCTCTTTATTAGACCATCAGGTGTCTTAGACAGGCAAAGAGTCACAGCTTCACAGAGTTAAACAAATGCAGCATAAACAAAAGCAACACAGCTTTACATTGTTAAACAAATGTTCCAGAACATAAACAAATGTAACACACCTTAAAATAATATCCTATGTAACTCATATTCAATTCAGGATCCCCTACTTAGGGAATGATGTCACCCACAGTGAACTGGGTCTTTCTACATCAGTTAACTCAACTAAAACAATCCACTACTGACATGACCAGGAGCCTACCCAATGTAGACGACCCCTCAGCAATGCTCTTCCAAGAGGACTCTGGGTTGTGTCAAGTTGGCAATTAGAGCTAACCATTACAATTGACTTTATGCTTTTCTGACTAACTTTGGTTTGAAGTCTACTTTGTCAAATATCAGATTCACTCTGCCAACTTGTTTGTGAACTCTCTTTACTTGATATATTATCTTTTATCCTTTGAGTCTCAGTCTGTGGTGTTTTACCAGGGAGGCATATTTCTTGAAACCACAAACCATTTGATATTGGGTTTTAAATAAATAAAATAACCTCTCTGCTCTCTCTCTCTCTCTCTCTCTCTCTCTCTCTCTCTCTCTCTCTCTCTCTCTCTGTGTGTGTGTGTGTGTGTGTATATTCACATGTGAGTGCTAGTGACTGCTGAGGTCAGAGGTGGTCAGATTTCTGAAGCCCAAATTACAGACAGCTGTGAGCCACCCATTGCGGGCACGGAGAACCAAACCTGAGTCCTCTGGAGGAGCAGCAAGCATACATAAATGTTGATCTCCTCATCTTGAGAATTTAATTCTTTGGATTCTTTCCTGAGGATGCTAACATGAAGGAGAGAGCCATGAGCTATAGGGAGGTCATTTTGGAATGGTGATTACACAGGCCTGGACTCAAACTGCTGATGAAATGATCGTTTCACTGAAAAGAACATTGGCCCCGCAAAGCCTGTGTAGTCCTCCACAATGCTCGGGCAGAATCTTGGCGTTCACATTTCTTTCACTCTGCCCCACATTCCATTCCAGTTATTGTTCATTCTGAGATGCGCTCAGTACCATGTGTCCAATTTGGAAAGCATGGGGCGTTCTGCTCGGAGTGCCCAGAAAGCGGCAGTCATGGCCTCATCTCAATTTACCTTAATGAGCCATTGCTGCAGCAAATTGGAACCTCGGAGTTAGTGTTTCTTCCCTGAAAGGAGCTGAAATGCGAGCGGGTTCTGGCCTTGACATTTTCCATTTTCCTGGGAATTTTGATCTTTGAAATTTGTGTTTGTTCTGGGCTGTTCATCTGAGGTTGCTCTGGGATTGAAGCAAACTTCAGTTCTGATAATATGATAATATGAATGGGGAAGTGGGCGGAGTGGTTAAAATGAAGGCAGAGTCGCTTACAGAGAGTCCTTCTGAAGGCCTCCAGCTCCATGCATCTGCCTCTGGATTCTGTCTGAGCTGAGTATGAACATATGGATTAAGTCATTCATTTGCATTTGTAAGAATATTTTTTGGCATGAACTTGAACTACCTGAGCCAGCAAGCACTTTATGATTATGGGTTTATGTTTTTAATAAGAAGAAAAATTAATAGTTCTGATTCTGGGAATAAAACAGTAGTGTTATTAAAATATTTGGAGGTTTTATTGAAGGGAAATTAAACCGGTAAATCTCCTTTGAGGGCAATCTGGAAAATCTATTAAGCACAAAAGGCATTTGACCTTGGAGCTTGCAATCCCACTTCCGGGAGCTGTTGCTGGGGACAGACCAGTATTGCTCAAGGTTACTCAATCCAGTATGTTCTCCATGGCATAAAGATCCCTGAGTAGTCACTAATAAGAGCTAAGTATGGAAGAACAGGAAGACGAAAGGGGCATCAGGAAGCACAAGCCAGCTCATTAAGCAAGGACCTCCAGGATAGTACGATGGGGTGGGGGGAGCTAAGGGTGGAAGGAGGAGAGTGATGTGCTGCCTTCTCTGTGAGTGTACACGTGTATGTGCACACACATGCTTGTATACACACACACACACACACACACTCACATATGCATGCACACACATTCACACACATTCACACATGCGCACACACATGCATGCACACGCACACATGTATGCACACACACGCATGCACACATGCACATTCACACACATTCACACATGTGCACACACATACATGTACACACACATGCACGCACACTCACACATGCATGCGTGCACACACACACACACACACACACACACATGCACGCACGCGCCCACAGAGCCTCTGAATGGTTAAGAAGGCTCTGTTAGGAGTAGATAAACCTGGGCAGTGAGCATGAGCCGCAGCCCACCCAACTCCCTTTATTCTCTCTCATTTTCTCCCCTCCTGTTGTTGTTTTAGGACAGAATGTTACTCAGTAGCCGGAGTTCACTCTGTAGCCAAGGCTGGCCTTGGACACAGGGTGGTCCTCCTGTCTCTGCCTTCCACATATGGGGATTATGCCTGACTCAGGTTTTAATTTTTTTTAAAAAGATGTTTGTTTTATTTCATATGGGTTGGTGTGTGCCCGACTGTATGTTCACCACGCGTGCAGGGGCCTTGGAGGTCACAAGAGGGCGTCTGGTCCTCTGGAACTGGGGCTCCTGGCAACTGTGCGAGCAGCAAGCGCTCCTAGCCATGCAGCCATCTCTGTAGCCAATTTCCCTAACTCTGGCTTCGCCAGCTCAGCTCAGAAATTCACGCTAAGAGCATTTGTATTTGTGGGTGTGTCCTTGGTGCAGGCTGTTGACTAACTTAGTGGCCCAGGCTGAGTCCTGCAGCGCTGTCAAACAATGAACGGGAACATGACGGAGAGGGCCAGAGCAAGCCTGCTCGGTCACTGCGTGAGATCCCAGGTCAAGCCCTGGAAAACTTCGCTGTAAAGTCGTTTAAAAGGATTGTCCTGCTGTCCCGCTGACCCAGGAATGGGGGGAGGTCCATCCTTTTTCTTAACAAAGAGCCCTGGAATCACCCCAACCCTTCCCTCTCATCCCTTAACACTCTACATCCTCAAACCCTGCTGACCTGCCATGCCTACCCCAGTGGCTAGTCTTTGCCTATGTAGGAGAGTCTCCTGCCTCAGGACACTCATGCTTGTTGCGGTCCTATTTTCTTAACACCCCAAGAGGCCACATGCTCTCCCTCTTCAGCTTCACGGGAGTGTTATTTCTAGGCTCTCTTGCTAAAATTGTCCTTCCCATTACTTTCCCAAACCATGGATTTTCCCTTTCTCTTTGCAAGGTTCACCAACTTCTAATGTGCTCTGCACACAGCCTACTTCCTATTGTTAGAGTTTGTCTTCCTCAAGAAGAAAGCCTGGCTCACGGATGATGCTTTTTCTTTGACTGTAAGGGCGCTGGAGTTACAGATTGTTGTGAGCTGCCTGACCCAGGTGCTGGGAACTGAACCAGGGTCCCCTGCAAGAGTGGCCAGGGTTCTCAACCGCTCAGCCATCTTCAGTCCCACACATGCTTTTATTATTGTCATTCCATAGATGAGGGAGCATGGGTGCAAAGTGAGCAGAGAATTTTCTCAGGGTTGTTTAGTTAACAGCTGTCAGGCCTCTTCCATTCCCATCGCAGGCAGGGGTACCAGGAACCAGAAGGCTCAGCCTGGGGCAAGAAAGACAAGAAAGCTGCCCAAGTAAGGGGGCTATTTTGCCAGTTGTTCAAGCTGTGTCACTGGGGTTGTCAAAGGTAGACAGAAACCAGTGTCTGTATGTGTCTGCTGCAAAATCACCGACCATGAGGTGGGAAAACGGCTCAATAAAAATGCTACCGACAGGAATCTTACGTTTTACATTTTAGTTGTTGTGGTGATGTTGTGTGTGCTATTCATGTGTGCACATGTGCTATTCCTGTGTGCATGTGTGTTTGCCCATGCCAGCACATGTAGAGGCTAGAGGTTGGTATCCATCCTGACAGCTTCCCTAATCATGTCTCCTCTTTTTTTTTTTTTTTTTTTTTTTTTTTTTTTTTTTTTGAGATAGGTTTCTTCAGTAAGCCTGGAACCAGCTGTTCTAGCTAGGCTGGCCGGTCAGCGAGCCCTGTGGATCCACCTCTCTCTGCCTCCTCTGTGCTGGGGCTGCAGACACATACTACCAAGCTCCACATTCCTGTGGGTCCTGTGAGTCAAACTCGTGTCCTCGTGCTTGAGAGGCAAGTTCTTTCTCCACTGAGCCATCTCTTCTGCTGAATAGTGATGACTTCGGATGAGCAGCTTGGTTTCCCAAACTCAGCTTTTGCTTTTAAGTATGTGTGTGTGTGTGTGTGTGTGTATGTGTAAGAGAAAGGAGAGAGGAGAGAGAAAAGAGAGAGGAGAGAGAGAAAGAGAGAGAGAGAGAGAGAACGCAGCTGGTAAAATTTTCCATGGAAACCCTTGATGTTGTAACAGTCCTCAGACCATGACATTTCTCACACATTAAATGAGTCTAAAATTTCTTCTTACATCAGATTATGACACAGGAACTGGGACAAATAATGAACCAGTTTCTGCAGGAAAATCACTTAGCGGATTTCTCACCACAGGTAAGCAATCAAGCAGTCAAAATAGTAATTGGATAAATAAGTTAAATCTCCAAGGCCCCCAAAGGTGGGTTCTCAGGAGGAATTGACTGCTTCAGGCTTTGACTGTATCGATGTGTGTAGCTGGTACTTGAGAGGTAACATGACTATAGAGATTCATACATAACCTAGCAACAAGATGAGTGACAGTTTGGGGACTTGGATTTTATGATGACTGATCTTGGTGCCAACTTGACACACCTGGAAAGAGGAACCCTCAGTTGAGGAACTGCCTTCATCAGATTGGTCTGTGGGCATACATGTCTGTGGGGGCATTTTCTTGGTTGTTAACTGATGTAGGGTGACCCAGCTCACTGTAGGTGGTGCCATCTCTGTGATGGTCCTGGAGCATGAAAGGGCGGGCTGAAGAGCCCGGAGGACGCAAGCCAGCAAGCGGGGCTCCTCCAGGTTTTTGCCCGGAGTGCCCGCCCTGACTTCCATCAAGGACGGACTGGAACTGGTAAGCTGAAACAAACCCTCTCCTCTCCAAGTCGCTTTTGGTTAGAATGTTGCATTACACTAACAGAAAGCAAACTAGGGCAGGGTTCAAAGAGCCGTTGGGGGATTGTGCTCAAGTCAGGACTGAGTAGAGGGTGGCAGAAACAGTTCCTTATGCCATGAAACAGTGTCTGTCCAGTCTCCACTCCCCCAGCCTCAGGTCTGATCAGTTTCTAGAACCTGCTGCTTCCACTTACCCTTCTGGTCTGGGTTTCTGTCCTTGCTGGGTTGAACCAATTGCCCATTCCTCTTCAGTCCCCTTAGTCATGCCCTCGCCTTTCCAAGTGGATCCTTGTTCAGTCCTCTAGTAATTTCTCTGGAGTGGGTGTGTGGCTCATGCCTGAGAGCTGAGGGAAACGTAGGGACTGAAGTCACCAAGGTTAGGAAAACTCAGATCAGGCAGAGGAGAGGCTTAGGATCTAAAGCTACACCAGAACCAGAGGATGGTTATGTTCTCCTGGGAGATTGTTGAAATTAACTGAAATAAAATACCCTTTACTTAAGGGACTAAAGTTTAATGATGAAATGATCACAGATTCTTTACCACTTCTTGTGTATGTGCATGCACCTGTGTGTATGCATGTGTATGCGTGTATAGCAGCATATATGGTGTATACATGTACGTGTGTGCATGTGTGTGTGCACCCTGTGTGTGAGGGAGGTTAGAGGTTGATGTTAATGTCTCTCTCTATCATTCTCTACTTTATTTTGAGGCGGGAGCTCTCACTGAACCTGGGCCCGTCTGTTAGCTAGACCGGCTTCCCTGGAGCCCAGACTAGCTGTCTCTGCCCCGTATCACTGGTGTTACAGGTCATGCATAGCTTTTTACACTAATCCCAGGTATCCAAACTCAAGTGCCCATGCTCGTATGGCAAGCACTTTGCCCATGAGCCATCTCCCTAGCTCCATCATTGTCTTAAAATAGTTGTACAGACCACAAGAGAAGAGGTAATGTCACAATCCTGCTCTTGAGGAGGAAGGCGCCATGAGAGGGCTCGGTATACGACTACTATCAGAGAGGGTTAGCCAGACTCTCTTCCTCTGGTTCTAAATCAAGTTCAGCCAAGCACAGTTTGAAATAACTGAAAAAGAATTTGCATGTGTAGTGAATAGGTATTAAGTGTTTTCTTGTAATATGCCCACACAATACAGTGTGATAATTATTTTCATATCATTTACATATTAGGCATTATTCATAACCCAGGGATAGCTTAAAACACGTGGGAGAATGTGCACAGGTTATATGCAAAAATTCTGCCGTTGTACATGAAGAACTTATTCATCTTTTGTGTGTTTTTTTTTTTAAAATGAACACATGACTTTTTAAAGCAATCCCCCCTTCATGTGTGTGGGGTTTCTGGGGATCAAAGTCAGGTCATGAGGCTGTATCTTTATCAACGGAACCATCTTGCCACCCCTGTTTGTTTTCATGAGCAGAGTTTCTCATAGTTCAGGCAGTCCTGAAATGCACTGTGTTTATGAAGATATCTTGCACTCCTAATCCAACAGCCTCTACCTTCAAAGTGACAGGAGACAGGCATGTGCCATCGTGCCCCGTTCATCTTGAGTTTTGGTTTCCACAACAGTCCAGGGACCAATCCTCCAGGGGTACCAAGGAGTGCTATCTACTTACTTCAGCCGTAATTATAGCCTTTTATTTATAAAAAAAAGTTTAAACGGCAAAATACTCAGTTTATTATATTTGTGTGGTTGGTCATGTGATGAAACACCATGACCAAAGCCACTTGCAGAAGAACGGGTTGATTGGGTTCTACCGCATCATTCTCCATGTAAGAAAGTGGCCCACAGTCCTGCAGCCTGATCTTCTGGAAGCATTTTCTCAATTGAGGCTCCCTCCACTCAGATGACCAAAGCTTATGTCAAGTTGACACAAAACTAACCAGTACAGTACATTAGTATCTACTATATTTTTTCCCTACGGGCAAAATTTATTTAATGGTTACAAGATGTTTTCAGTGAAACCTTTCCTAAAATCCAAGACTCTGGGCAGGAGAATGTTGGCCACATCACTGTCCACAGCTCTGTAATGGTTTTCTCTAGTTTCAAACATCCAGCGTGCACTCACAGGGCCTGGGCCACTGACCACAGCTCTGTAATGGTTTCCTCCAGTTTCAAACATCCAGCATGCACTCACAGGGCCTTGGTTTTTGTCATCTTTAATGGTTAGAACCAAGAGAGGGCCTGCTGTTCTGCAGTGATGCTGTCTGGAAGGCCATATACCATCTATCACACGCACTGGCTTTGAACTAACGAGCATCTTTCCTGCTCTCAGACTATTGACTGGGACTGATCACGTGGATATAGAATTTATTGTAATGAAATTTATCCACTGGTCATGTTGAAGCATGCATGGGTAGTCCATATATGATGGTTCTGTTGAACTTGTCCATATTGTCTTCATTGTCTAAGTTGATAAGGACGACTGATTAGGTCTCTTCCTCAAGAGGGCATCAGATCTCATTACAGATGGTTGTGAGCTAACTTGTGGTTGCTGGGAATTGAACTTGGGACTTTTGAAAGAGCAGGCAGTGCTCTTAACCACTGAGCCACCTCTCCAGTCCAACTCATTGTAAGGAGACTAGGAAATACTAAGAAGTGAATGGATATTTTGTTGAGCAATAAAGATCTCTGCTCCATCATGAAAGCTAAGAGGCTTGTTTTATGCTTTATACTAGCTCAGATGCCAAACTTGTGATTTGAGTGTGAAATGTCCCCACATATGCTCATGTGTGTCAAGGTTTGGTCTCCAGCTGGAGGTGCTGTTTGGGGATGCTATGGAACCTTTAGGAGGTGCAGCCTCGCTGGAGGAAGGATGCCACTGAGGGAGGTTTGAGGGTCTGTAACCCAGCCCCACTTCCTGTTCTCTTTTTGCTTCCTGTGCACAGACAGTGTGATCAGCCAGCTTCCTGCTGCCGCCGCCGCGTGTTTTCCATTATGATGGTTTCTGGTCTCCGTCCTTCTGAAAGGGATGAGCCAGAATAAACCCTTTCTCTACTAAGTTGCTTTTCTCAGGGTGTTTTATTACAGCAACAGAGAGGAAATGAATCTGTATCCTGTCCTGTTTTAATTTTTTTCTTTTGTATCTTGAGGTAGGGTCTCACTATGTGATTGAAACTTGAGATCTTACCCGTCTGGAGGGCTGCGGTCACCTTGCCTGGCCCCTGTCTCTTGTGGAAATGCTCTTACTTTTATTTGTTTAGAGACTAGATTTTATTTATGTAGCCCAGGCTAGCTTTGAACTGGTGGCAATCCTCCCCTTAGTTTTCTGGGAAATTGGATTATAGGTGTGTGCCTCCGTGCTTGGCTTTGAAGCAGAATGGGAAGTGTTTTTAAAGGAAGATCTTTGATTCTTAATCTTTATTAATTAAGATTCTTTTTTTAAAAATATTTATTTATTTATTTATTATGTATACAATATTCTGTCTGCGTGTATGCCTACAGGCCAGAAGAGGGCGCCAGACCCCCACTACAGATGGTTGTGAGCCACCATGTGGTTGCTGGGAATTGAACTCAGGACCTTTGGAAGAGCAGGAAATGCTCTTAACCTCTGAGCCATCTCTCCAGCCCATTAATTAAGATTCTTAATTCTTAATTAATTAGGAAAAACTTTATCAGTGAGGAAGTTAGGGACTATTACTGATGGTCTGTCTCACAGCTGACCATGCCAAAGCAGTGTGCCACACATTAAGAACTAAAAACTGTTAGACTTCACAATATGCCAGAAGGTCCTCATTTAGAATACAAAATACCAGTACTCTGGTCCCAGGATGTAAGTCTTTACTTTTATCCTTTACTCTGTTCAACCATATATCTGACCATTTATCCATCAAGCCATCACCCATTCATTACTTATCTGTTCACCCATCCATCCATCCATCCATCCATCCATCCATCATCCATCCATCCATCCATCCCAGAAATTGCCTAGTATGTGCCAAGCATTGTGTTAAGCCAAAGAGTTGTGAAGCTTAAAGAGACAGACACTGTTCCTGCCCTCATGGAACCTAGTCCATTGAAGTGAAGAATAATAATACTAGTCCTCCACCCCCAAGTATATATATGACAAATATTATACCAATGTACCAATTACCAAAGGAAAGGATTGTGAGCCAAGGAAACATTTTGTCCAAGTAACTGCTTCTGTCTTATCTACATTTGATATTTGTTCTATAATTTGATATAAACTGTGATCTGAGACTTTCTAGAAGCAGAGGCTACCTTATTTATGAAGAGCTTTCCCTTGGAGACTAGGGAAATGGTGACATTTAATATTTACACTGTATTTATTAAATTCAGCTATCAGTAACTTGACAACTATTTATTTCTGTGCTACAAACATCGGTTAAGCACTAGACCATTTGTCAGTCTGCATAGCTATGTGGTGTTGTAGGTGGTTCCTCTGAGTTTTCTCCTGGGCCATCTGCAATCCATCTCTCTACCCCTCTAACTCCTGTGACTCAGTCACCATTGGAAGACCTGTACCAGGCTCAGTTTATCCCCAAGTCATAAAGTGGAGCGCAAAAACCTGGACATAAGCCCTGTTCTGCTCCAGTTGCTTAGAACAGCTCCACCATTGACACTGTCACTACCCCCATTTTTTCAGGTGGGGAAACTGAGGCACAGAAAGACTAGACGTTGTTTCTAGGGTCAAGTTGGACTTTCCCGAAACTTTTTCCATCTCCTTTCCCGAGTTACCATGTTGTCTCATGCAGTTCCTGTCCTCAGACAGAACTCCAGTAAGATTGGCAAGAGGAAAAAGAGACAAAGGGGCAAGTGACTATGACAGCAACAGCACAGACTTCTGTTTTGGGGGAGAGGGGACCCACAACCCTGGAGAGATGGAGTGTCTGTAAGGATCAAAGCTTCCAAGCTGGGACAGCTAAAAGGCAAAAAGGGGTGAGGGTGCAAAGGAGGTTGAAGTTTCCTATTTTGGCTGTTGCTAGGGGTAACCAGTGAGTAGTCAGCTAAAGAATGTCAGGTGATCAATAACCATCTCTCTTGGCCACCATTACTGGGGGGTCGATGTTGGGAACTAGAGATCCCTGGCCCCTTGATTTTTTTTTTGTCTGCCTCAGACCCTTTTGCCTGCTGGAGTGAACTGAGCATGAGACCCCTCGCCTGCAGCTGCTCTGAACCTGAGACCATGACGGCAGGCTGCTGAGACCTACAACTGAAAGATCCCATGAGATGGACATGGCTAAGGATCCCTATATAAGCTGTCCCTGAAGACAATAAACGGGACATTGGCATTCTTGTATCAAGGATGACCCGTGTCCGTCTCTCTCTCTCTCTCTCTCTCTTTGTCTGTGTGTCTGTCTCTCTGTTTTTAAAAGTCTCCAGCTTATTTCGCGGTTCACACAACCAGTCTGGTAGTGACACTGAAGCTACAGGACCATTTCAGGTTTTTATAAATTGATAGGGCTGGGAGGGAAGAATCTAGAGAAACAAGCTACTTTAGTTCTGAAAACCAAATTACTGTCACCTCTTTAACCAAAATGGGGGTACTTTACAAAATGGCATAGTCTTGACTAATGCTCGGAGTGTGTGATTTGGCACAGTGCCCCTGCCCTTGGAGGGACTGTACTCAGCACACAGTAGGCACAGAGATAATGCTTCTCAGAATCCTCACTCTGGTGTTGGAGGGCTGTTTCCCACGGTGGATGAGGTGGTCTGGGTGAGTCATTCAAGTACTGCTCAGGAGCCCTGCTTGCCCAAAGGCTCTGCAAATGGCTCACCACCCACAGACCTTCCCTTTGTTCTGTGAGGCTAACCCAGGAAGCCGAGGTTTCTTCATGAGTGGGAAGCAATCCCTGGTGATCAGAGATACAATGAGAATCCCACAGTGGAGACATGGTGTCTCTGGGTATTGAGGGAGTCCCACAGGAGGACTGAGGAATGCAGAGGGGAGGAGGGACAAGAGTCCCGGGCAACACCTCCTGTGCCCCACAGCACTTCTGAGGTTCACAAACCAAAAGTCGCCCCTTTCAGAGGCCCAACTGCTTGGTCCATTTTACACAAAGCAGCAAAATTGTCTCGGAGCTGAAGATTGTCGAAATTAATTGGCTAGGGTACTGTACATAAGTCTCATAATAAAAAAAAGCACACTGGATGTATAATTTAATAAAAGCTGCTCCCATTCAAAGGCAGAGACCTCCTTGCAGCCCAGCTGGGGTTCTGGTTTGACATTTGCATTTGAGCTTAATGACTGTTGAATAAACTCCCTCTGCTCCCGGACTCCCGATCTCTGTCTACCTCACCATGGTATGCATGGGGCTGTTGGGAAAAGGAACTGGCAGCTTTCCAGCAGAAACCCAGGAAAGAAGTGGCAGGGAAAACATCCACTGAGGACTTCCAGCAGGCTGGCACTTGCTAGGATGTGGTTTTCTGTTTGCTTAACCAAGGAGTGGTGAGGAGTGATTGTCTTGTTCACCTTTGTTCAGAGGTAGAGCTGGGTTTCTGCACAGAGATGTCATGCAGTTGTGTGGCAGATGGGGGCGGGGGGATGGAGGGAGTGAGAAGTGGGGAGACAGAGAATGTGAGAATACTAAGATTCCAAATGAAAGAAACCAATGACCAAGAATGACTTTCTCCCTTCTCTGCCCCAACATGGAGCACCGTGTTCCCAAATTTGGGAGCCGGTGGGAGCAGTGTGAATACGTTAAGAACCTCAGTTCTCCTGACTCAATGACATTTTGAGCTCCTAACCTTTTGGAGGTCTCTGGTCCACTTCCACCCTAGCGAGTGTTCTCTTGAAGGAGGGAGAGAAGAACACACGCTGAACATTTAGGATTTTAGCAGGCACCTAATGTGAGACAGCTGAATGACATCTGCCTGAATGTCACAGGGCCTAGCAGACAGCACAGACTGAGCATTTACAGTTCTGTTTCCACCTTGTTCTTCTCTTGAGAAAGCACATGTTTCCAGAGCGAAGGCTCACACAGCTGAGCAGTTAAACAAGACAGAGCCTGTTCACTAATATGTTTATTAGCATATCCGTGCTAATAAACTGCAAGAAAAACTTTCCTTCCATGGTCGTGGGACCCAGAGGCCACCCTCAGATGGTCATGTAGACAGGGAATTCAGCACAGGTGCTCAAACTACAAAAACTGTGAGAAACTGCAGGCTGGGGCCAGGCTCTTCTGAGTGCTGGTCTGGTCCGATGGCAGCCAGTGGGATTTGAGATACGACTAAAGCTGAACTCTCCAGCTGTTCTAATGCTGTCTGCTTTCTCAAGGGCCTGAGTCCCACGACTCCTTAGTAAACCATCTCTGATTCTACCGCTATCCACGCGTCCCTGGTCCAGCTCTTTGTTTTGTTCCAGGATCTCGGGAACCTGAACTCCTCAGTGGATCCCCTCTGAATCCCATTCACACTTGTAATGGCTGGGGGATGGAAGAGAAAGACTTCAGGAGGAGTGATGGGTGGTCTTGAGCAATATTAGAAACAGGTCTAGAGTTCTGAGAAATGGCCACAAAGTCTTTCAGTGAGGCAAACAGTTTTACTTGCTGTAGAGGGCTGTGTAGGCTTGCCAAATGGTATAGGCAAGCATACCTGGTGGGGTCCTGATGTTTTACTCCTAATACAAAGGAGTCTTCTCTTTTTGTGTCTTCTCTCTCTCTCTCTCTCTCTCTCTCTCTCTTTCTCCTCCCCCTCTCTCAGGTGAGTAATTGGCCTCACTCTCTCATGCACTCATGCAGCTGGCTAACTCAAGACAGAGCCACCAGTAGCAAAGTTCAACACTTGATGGTAGGATACAGCCGAGTACATTCTCAGGAAATGCTGACTGGTGGAGGAGTTTTTGTGAGTGGATGTCTTTCACATCACACGCTGTATTTTGTACCGTGTGTGTGTGTGTGTGTGTGTTTGAATGGCTACAGGAGGGTTAAAGAGAAGTATGGTCCAGAGAAGTTGCCCTAAAGGCACAAGGAGAGTGCTGAGTCAGATGCAAAGACATGTCTCTGTAGGAACCAGAGATGAAGTTCTACAAACTGTAGGCACAGGGCTGTTAAATGCAGGTCCAAGCGTGCAGTTGCTAGTGTCAGGTTGAGGAGGCCATGCAGCACTATGGCAGAGGCAGAGGCCCTTCACTGTGGCAACATCCTTAGACAAGCCTTGGAATGAAATGATCAGGTCATTTTATGGGTCGTAATGGCTTAACACGTCACAGTGCTAAGTCACCACACACACACACACACACACACGCACGCACACACACCACACACATTTGATTATAGACGCTGGAGAGATGGCTTAGCCCTCAAGAGCACTGGTCACTTTTCCAGAGGGCCAGAGTTCAATTCCCAACATCCTTGTGGTGTAGTGGCATTTCATTTGTATTTTAAAAAATAAAACTTGCCTGAGGATCATAAAAGTACAAAAGCCCCATTGGTCAGCTTTACAGACCAGGCAACAATGACACACACAGCTTTAATCCCAGTAGCCACGCTAGTTTGCCATAGAAACCAGGCAGTTGTGGTACATACCCTTAATCCCAGAACTAGAGAGGAATTTAAGACAGGAGGAGACAGCTCTCAGACACAGTCTCATTCTGAGAATTCTTGAAGGCAGGATCACCATTTTGGACTGAGGTAGAGGTAAGAGCCAGTGTGGTGTTTTACTTTTTGACTCACAACCATCTGTAATTCTAGTTCAAGGGAATCCAACATCCTTTTCAGGCCTTTGTGGCACTGTATGTAGGCAAACACACATACACCTAAAATAAAGCATTTTAAAATTAAAAATTCAACCCAGACATGGTGGCACATATCTTTAATCCTGGCACTTGAGAGGCAGAGGCAGCTGCATCTCTGTGAGTTTGAGGCTGGTCTGGGATACATAGCGAGGTCTAAGACAATTAGGACTATAGAGAGACCCTGTCTCAAAAACTAAAATCAATGATAAAAATTTAAAATGTTTATCACATGTATGCACATACCACAGAGCAAGAGTGGAGTTCGGAGGATAACTTTTGGGAGTTTGGTCTCTCCTTCCATCAGTGGGTCCTGGGGGTTGACCTCAGGCTACCAGGCTTGGCAGCAAGCAGCTTTGCTCACTGGGCCTTCATATGTGTTGGTCCTATTCTCTTGTGGTCCATGTGAGGGAGCTGCCTCTGGTGTTCCTGATGGGACTGGCGCTCACAGGGGCTGTTACTTATTGGCACAGATTATTCACTGGTCTGTGCCTCCTGCTGTGGGGGCACAGCTGGCATCTACAGCAAAGTAAGACCCAGAGCCATTCTGCCTTGGTGCTTAGACCCAAGGGAAAGTAACTCAGCTCAACACTGTCGCTTTGTGAGCTGGGAGGTTGAGATACCACCGCAAGCTGCTGTCCTGAGCGACAGTGACCCAGGTGTGGGGCACTACTTCTGGGGAGATGTAAACAGAGTCTACTCGTCCCACATGGGGAGCCAACATCAGATCAAGTCACAAATGTCACCGATGGATTGTACTATTTACAGGAATATGGCGGAGGGATCACTTACAGGGGCAGAAATGACTCAAAGACTGCTGTATCGCCAAAGCCCACCCCAGCATGGGTGACAGCTCACAAATCTGGGAACTTGGGAACTATACCGCACAGCCTACAGGCAGCTCAACAGCTAGGACAGGGTCCTTTCCCCATGGCTCAGTTGGTTTGAGGCTTTTCCAGTAGCTTGGCTGGGCTCTGCTCTTTCAGGCAGCCTAGCCTGCCTGAGACTGTCTCCTAGCAGTCCTTACTGTTTATATATGCTTGGAACCGAGGCGCTTAGTGAATCTGGTCAATTTCAGGGACTTCCTGAAACCTTTGAGTTGTTTAGTTCCTGAGTTGAGGGGGCTGCCCTGAGGAATGGAATGCTCCATCTCCCCAGCCTGTGACTTAAAGAGCTTCCTTTCAAGATAGATGACTTAGGTTTTATCTCAAGGGAGGCTGCTACCCACACACCCACAGTGGCCCAACCTTAGCCTACATTCCCGGAGGAGAGCGGGACTGTGATGCAGCCAGATGTTGGGTGCCTTTTCTGCCTGCAGTCCTTCGAGGTTTCGCTAGCTGTCCCCTGCTGATGTTCTTTAGGTGGCAGCTATGGCACATGCCTCCTGGAGCTGGGGCATTGCCTCATCCTGTGCTTTTCTTAACCCTAATCTCTCAGGAACTCAGCCTTAGCCTGGCTTGTATTACGATGACATAATATCCCCATTTTCAGACTCCATGACTCATCTTGAAAAGACCCTTGTCAATTTGCAAGTGGGCTGAGCTTCGTGTGTGGCATTTCCATGTTTTAATTATTTTTCTGAGGAACTGCCCTTCTTAGAAGACAAGCACTCTTTGATCAAATAATGGGCTTCAGATGAAATATCTCTCGGGCAGCCTCTTAATTAGAAAAAAGCCCCATTCCTGCCCCCCAATCTGGTCATCACTAGTGAAAATACTTCTCTGCTCTCCTCATGTATCTGAACGAACTAGCAGAGCTCTCGAGGGGACCAGTGAGTGTTGCTACCTTCCGTGACTGGGACATGGTCCTCTTATCCACCAGATCAAAGCTGGGCTGATCCACTGACATCCTGCATAACCCTCACTGTGCTAAGCCCCTCATAGCCGACTCAGCTGCTCACTGACACACTGAGTGGCTGGTGAAATCCTCCATGCCACAGGCAGGGACGGCGACATCAGGGAAGTTAAGGGTCTTGCTGTTTCTCTCACAGATGAGAAAGAGTGGCAGAAGAAGGGTCAGACTCGGGTCTGCCTGATGCACAACCGAGCTCTCCCCAGTGGTTGTTGCCTTGTTGGGGTGCAGAGAAGCAGCCGGCTCTGCAGCCGGCTCTGCAGCCCCCCCCCCCAGGGCAGGAGTCTGAAGGTTAAGCACAGAAGGAAAAGGAGAAGGTGGTCCTAGAAAGGAGCCTGTGTCCTGTTACCTAGGACAAGCCTCTGTCCCTTGTGACTCAATTTCTCCATTTGTAAAGAAAAGCACACGAAAGACTGGAAATGTTAAATGTAAGGAACCTTTACATCTAGTATTTCTGGCACCACTGGGTTCTTGCTGTAGATTGTTGGAGGGTGCTGCTTGTTCATCCTGGCCACCCAGAACTGGAATAATCACACAGAAACCATATTATTTAAATCACTGCTTGGCCCATTAGCTCTAGCTTCTTATTGGCTAACTCTTACATATTAATTTAACCCATTTCTATTAATCTGTGTATTGCTATGTGGCTGTGTCTTATCAGGTACTGTTCCGGTGTCCATCTCTGGCGGGGCTACATGACTTCTCTCTGACTCTGCCTTCTTCCTCCCAGCATTCAGTTTAGTCTTCCTCACCTACCTAAGTTCTGCCCTATCAACAGGCCAAGGCATTTTCTTTATTAGCCAATGGTATTCACAGCATTCAGAGGGGAATCTGACATCAGTAGACGACCTCTTGTGGAGTCATGGTCCGCCACAGCTGATGTCTCCTCTCTGCCTGCTTTGCCTTCAGCTCCTCTCTGTGCAAGTCTCCCCTCAGCTAGTCTGCAAGTACATGGTCATCTGAGAGTGTCTAGAAGGGAGGAAGCCATTTCCATTCACTTCTATGAGAAGAATACAGAATATGCTTAGTTGAGATAAGTTCAAAGGCAGAGAAGAAGCATCAGGAAGACAGGAAGCAGAGGTTCGTCACACACAGGGTCTGTCTCAAGTGTTGGTATATTGCTTTCCAGTCACTTCTTTTTGCTGGGCACAAGTCATAAAAGCCCGTATCATAAATACAGTGGATGTAAGGCGTTGATTCTGTTTCAAAGATGAGGCCGTTAATACCTGGAGGGATCCACTAACTGATGCAGAGTACATGCGTTAACTAGGGGTAAGGTTTTCACTGCATCTTTGTACCCGGTTCTGAGCATGTAGGTCAAGAGATGATGACTCAGTTTAAGTCTTTCCTTGGAGGAAGGAAAAACATGTGCCGCTTTTTGCTTCAAGTCTATAGAGAGATGAGGTGGGGGAGGGGACAACCAAAACACAGTAACAGGAAAGCAGATAATGAAGTCAGGGCCTGCCCCAAGCTGGTGACTGAGTGAATGGCCAGTCTCTTAAAATGATTTAAATTAATTTGTTTATTTGTGTGTGTGTGTGTGTGTATGTGTGTGTGTGTGTGTGTGTGTGTGTGTGTGTGGTGGGGTGGTGAAGCCGCAGGGCAATTGGTAATGAAAAGTCCCCAGACTATCTTGATACAAAATATATAGCTTTAATAAACAGAAGTAAGACTTACAACAGCTTACACCAGAATCCAAACGATCCGAACAGCTTACACCAGAATCCAAACGATCTGTCCGGATGCAGGAGCCAGGCGAAAAGAGAGCTAGTGGAGCGCTCTTGCTAGGTTTATAGGCAGGCTTTAACCTGAGGGCGGCACGCCCCCAAAACAGAATGTGATTGGCTGAACTCCCCTATCAGGGTGGGGCATAAATCTCTAAGGTGTATGTGGCAGTCAGTGGACTACTTGTCAGAGCTGGTTTGATCCATCTACCATGTAGATCTCAGGGTTTGAACTCGGAGTGCTAGCCAGGTTTGCAGCAATTGCCTTTACCCACTGAGCTACCTTGCCAGCTCATGGTGAAGTTTCTTGCTGGTATGCCGCCGTAAAACTATTTAGAAAAACTGTGCCTTATGGAGGCTGTTAGAACGCAGGGCCACAGACAGTGGTGTCTGAATATCAGGAATTGGTTTCTCCCAGGCCTGGAGGCTGGAGGCTGAGATAAAGTTGCAGTGGTAATTGGGTCTGGTGAAAGTTTCCTCCAGGCTTTAAACTGATGTCTCTGTCAGAGGGCAAAAGAAGACTAGCAAGCTTGCAGAGTTCCTTTTATTAGGGACCATCCCACTGATGGGGCCTCCATCTCCAGGGCCGAATTACCTCCCAAGAGCATCTCTGCCCACTGCTATCACAATGAGGGTTAGAATTTCAACATACACATTCGAGAAACACAAGCATCCAGTCTTTTAACCTGTGAATGACTTTCACACACCTTGAACTTGACATTCAGAACGTTTCTTTATACATTTAAATCCTTGCAAAGACTATTTCTATCGGCACACCATAAATACTGGCAACTTAAAATAAGAAGTCACATGTTTAATAGAAATAATCTCTGGTGGAATCCAAACTCACCATATTTCGTTCAGAGGTGCACAAAAAAGCTGGTTCAATTTTTATTTTGCTTCTTTTCTCCTTGAATGTACAGTTCTTTTGTTTTGCTTTTTGCATTTCTACACACTGTACTGCTAACAAACTGTGCGCTGTTTTTCTTTAAAAAAATCCTAGATTGAATCTGAAATCCAATTATTATTAATATAATTAAACTGCATAATACAAACTCATTAAGAAATAGGAGACATAAATACTGAGTATAAAGGCAACAGCTTTTAGGCTGTCTTAATAGCACAAAAGGAAGAAACTACTCCTGTTATAATGACAGAGGGTGTAGTGTTAATTCTCTTTTCATTTTTTGGTGATGTAAATGCCAAGGAGCCTTATTTACCCATGAATAAACTGACGGGAAGAAAGGGTCTCTGTAACGGTGACGTCGTGCCATTGTCTAAGCTCCTTCTGAGTAAGATGCCAGCAAGCACACGGCGACTCATCACACGCTTTATTTTTAATGTTCTGTGAGCTGACAGCTCAGGCCTGGGTGCTGCACTGCAGGGTCGAAAGAATGGAAACCGAGTTTAGTGTCCTTCATCTCCTCCACACTGACTTCAGGGTTTAGAATGATCCTCTTTGTGTGGAGCCTTTGCAGTCTGGGGACTTGGGAATCCTTCCTCACAGTGCTGGGTGAAGGGAGGAAGCATTTCTCATAGACAGGGAGGAGGCTATGACACGGGGAGGCAGGAGGATGGGGAGGATGCATAGGAGTGGGGAGGATGCATAGGAACATCCTCGGTGGTTGTTCTGAGTACATGGCAGTGCTTTGTTTCCTTCAACAGGATCCCAGAGACTGACCCTGGCACAACATCACCAATGCTCTGCCTTGAAGCCTTTCACTGGAGACAGCGTGAGGTCAGAGCTGGGTAGATCAAGGAGGGGACTGGGAATGGGAAGTGTGCTGAGGTAGAAGGACTTCTGGGGACCCTCTAGAACCAGTCCGATTTCGGCAGCAGGGAGAGGGAGGAAGGCCTGAGCATCAGATTTCAGTCCATACCCTGTCCTTACAGGGCACAGAGTCTTGGAGAGTTCTTTGTATTTGCCAACCTTGACTCTCAACTGAAAAATGGGCAAATAATGGTGTTTCCAACCTCAGGCTCTTGTGAGACCTGGCAGAGATGAGGAAAGGTAGCAGGGCTCCAGGCTGGCATAGTCCTCAGAGCCTGGCGAGAGTGGTCCTTGCCACCCAAGGCAGAGAGCATGCTTTCGTTCTCTTTTGGCTGCATGTGGCAAAGACCCATGGAGTCCTGGGTGCAGTCCCACCATGCCCTCTTTGACCCCACCTTTGGACTTCAGGATTCTGGAAGGAACTCTGTGTTCATAGGTCCCAGACTATCTGTCTCCCAGGGCTGTGTGTGTATTCCTACTGGGCTGCTCTAGCAAGTCACCTTCCCTGACGGTCTCCATCAGCCCGATGAGTGGCCAAGGCCGTTCAAGGCTGTGGGATGGAGAGTGAGGAAGGAAGGAAGAGGATAAATTCAGCGTGTTGTCAATGGAGCCAGGAAGTTCCACAACTTGTGTGCAGAAGGTTCTAGCTAGGACAGAAAAGGCGAGGAGCACCCTCATGGCGAGTGTGCTGGGAGATTCATGGATGTCTGAACATTGAGGGTGGGGTAGAAGATTATATCAACCCACAGGGGATGAGACCTTACCCTTTAATTTGATTTAATTAGATAGATTGAACTATCTATCTTCCAGGCTGGCCAGGAAGTCACTAAGCAGTTGAAGATGCCCTTGAACAGCTGATTTCCCCACCTCCTTCTTCCTGGTGCTGAGATTATAGGCACATGCCACTGTCCTTGGGCTGTGTGATGTCAGAGATGAAGCTTAGGGATTTGAACCTGCTAGGCAAGTTCTCTAGTAACTGAGGTACACCCCCAAATCCCTGCATCTGCCTTTGTACGAACCCCGGTTGGTCACATCACCAGGTCTTACCTTCTTCACGACTCACTCTGTCGGTCTACACAACAGATGCTCACACTGTTTCTTGCCTGCAGGGACTAAGACATAGGACTTGCCTAGGGACTATGACAGAGATTTGTCAAGTGGTCAGAACAGTGGCTGGCCATGTGTGAGGACACCTGCGCTCTTCATAAACATTTAGAAACTGGGGTCTGGAGAGATGGCTCAAAGGTTAAGAGCACTTGCTGCTCTTCCAGAGGACCTGGCTGGATTCAGTTCCCAGAACCCACATGATGACCCACAATTGCCTATAACTCCAGTTCTGGGGATCCAACACCTTCTTCTGACTTCCATGGGCTACTGTATGCATGAGATATACACACTCAGGCGTGCATGCACACACACACATACACACTAAACAAAGAAACATTAAAAAAGAAACAAGACAAATCCCAAATACTCTTTGTTCTAGGTAATGACTGGACTCGTTCCTCTGTGGAGCAGGGAGCAACCACAGATCTCCAGGCCTTGATTCATGGCCTGAGTTTCTCTTAGTATATTTCTCTAGCAGAGGCACATAAGGTGGTTTGGTGAGTTTCTGGACATCTACCAGGGGGAACATAGACAGACAGCATAGCTCAATCTGTCCCAGTTTGATGATGTTGGCTATGAAAGTACCATTATGAAGCAGAACAACATGCAATTAGCCAGACAGGCAACGTCGCTGGCTTTAGCCTCGGCTTTCACAGAGCTTTCTGTGTCTATTTTGGGTGGTAGCAATGAGACTGGAGTATCCAGAGGACAATGGAGAAGGTCGTTGTGACCACATGGGGTGCATGGTCTTGCATTCAGAGTGTTCACCCGGCTTACAGTGCTGCAGCGGCCATTGACGTACACAGTGGTTTTTGTCTTTGAACTTATGCTTCGTGATGCCTGGTGGGACACGGGTGTGAGAGGAGAAAGGCTGACGGGTGTCTCCAGCCTGTGGCTTGTAGGTCACACACAGCTGAGGATACCTTAGGAAGTGGTCAGACACTCTGGATACTTGTGTAAAACATGAGATTTCTTGTGCTTTAATTTCTTACTTTGTAATTCAATTGTGTGGGGTTTTTTTTGTGTGTGTATGTGTGTGCAGTCTTTGTAGAGGACAGCATGGTTTTGCGATGTCCAAAGGTTGGACCTGTGTGTGAGAGCATTCCTCGTAGTCTCATATGGTTTTTGGATGGCCCTACACCCAGAGTTCTCACACTGCATGAGGCTCAGAGAATGTAAGAAAACAAGTACCTTACATTCACCAGCAGCTGATCCAGGACCAAACACTTGTAGGCAGTCAGTTTACCACCTCAACCGGAAGTTGTTTAAAAAGGAGAAAGAAATCTCAAATGAGCAAAAACTCTTACTTTTTTTTTTATTATAAATTAAGTCTGTTCTTGCTGGGCAGTGGTGGTACATGCCTTTAAGCAGAGGCAGGTGGATCTCTGTGATTTTGAGGTCAGCCTGGTCTACAGAGTGAGTTCCAGGATAACCAAGGTTACACAGCGAAGCCCTGTCTCACAAAAACCAAAATCAAAACTAAGCAAAAATTTCTTCTGTGATGATTTCATACATATATAATGTGTATTCTGGCCAGTCTTACCCCACCCTCTTTTATCTGCCTTCCACCCATCAACTCCTTCTTCCAAAGTTTTTTTTCACAGTATGTCTTTTTGCTTTGTTGTGACCCTCTGAGTCTAACCAGGGTCATCGGCACTATCTGGTGTGGAGCCTGGGGCTGGTGGCTCACCAGTGTCGATAATGACTCCTTCATCATCTATTAATGGGCAGTAGTTCTCCAGGTAGAGGTAGGGACCTATAAGCCCTCTCCTGCCCATGGCTGATTGTTGGCAGGCCCAGTCTATCACCTTTCCCCCTTCCTGATATCAGCCAATTAGTTATTCTGAAAATAATGGCACAGATGGGGGAAGACAGAAGGACCATGTTCCTTTCCTCTCCCCTCACTCACTGCAGGCTGGAGATGGCCAGGGTCAGCAGAACGCAGGCTGATCCAACAGTGACACGGGCTGGGCCTGGTGGTGTAGGATTGCCGTCTTATCTACTATGGAGGCTGAGGCAGGTGGATCACGAGTTCAAAAGCTTGGTTGGGTTACAGAGAGTCCTGGGCAAGCCTGGGCAGCAAGTGAGGCCTATTTCAAAATAAGAGGAAATAAAAAAGAGCGGGTGCAGCTCAGTGGGGAAGGGACCAGACTTGTTTAACACATACAAAGACCCATCACTAAAACAACAACAACAAAAAAGAGGTGTGTGTGTGTGTGTGTGTGTGTGTGTGTGTGTTGGGGGGTTGCCAGTGACTATGTCAGAGGAGCAGCAGGTGGCACTTTGAATTCAGGAGCCAGGCCCACCAGAATGCGAGGCACTGATGGGTAAATCTCAGATAGGCAAGGCCCCGAGGGCTTCCGCTCCAGAATGTCTCTTGCTACTGCTGTGCCTTACATGTTTGCTGCTGCCATTTTTCTCTGGTATCCAGCATGGTGGGAATGGGTGTGGGGGCTCCCCGGTGCCTGGAATGTACTGTGATTATCTCAGGGAACTATCCCCATCTGCTGGCAGCTTTAACCTGTGGATTATTGTGAAGATTATTTCCTCTTAAGCGGTACTGTTTAAAGTGTGCTCCCCCACACCGCCGTGATAAAGCAGGGCTGTGGACGACAGAAAACAGGACCAAGAAAGTGTCATGCTCTAGGATGTACGAGTTTCTCCTGAGGAGTCTATAGACTGTGGGTTTCAGTTTAGGTTAATTCAGGAAAACAATTGAGACCCAGGAGTCATCTCAAGTTCTTTCTGATGTTGGGAAATGTGTTCACGGGTTTCTGTGTGCATCATAGCTAACACAAAGCTTTAAACACTTGACTTCGTGTAACTACGACACAGCTCTAAAATACGAAAGTGATACTAGTAACCTGCTTTTCTGGCAATTCTGAAAGCTGCTGCCTAATGAAGTGTTTATGGCTGAGAGGTTCCTTGTCTATGAGACATCTTGTTTTTCACCTGTAACATGTAAAATGTTTGATCATGTAAGGGATATGGAAAACATGCTGTTTTCTCCTTGTATTCATTGTAATCATTCACTTAAGAAACAGAATGTAACCACATTGTAACTTCTATATTGCTTGAAAGATTATGCTGGGGATATGAGCTGCGAGAAAAAAAATAAAGAAGGGAGAAGGAAAACACCAGGAGAAATGTAGAGGGAAGACACTAGGAGAGCAGAGAAAGGGAAACACCAGGGTAGAAGAACAGAACGAGAAAGAAGAATGAAACAAAGACGCTTTTAACACTCAGGCTTCCGGTCAGAATGAAGCACAAAGCCAGGGTGGCTTTGCACACTCAGGAACACTGAGGAGACAGAGGCAGGAGGATCAGGAGGTCAAAGGTTATCTTCAGCTATGTACTGAGTTCTGGTCTCCATGCGACTATGCCAAAAAAAAAAAAAAATGTTTTTAGTCATAGGCTACAAAACTGAGTGCACGCATTTCAGTGCTTCAGCGTCCAGGTTAGATGCTTGTATGGTTGCATGATCCAGGAATAAGAAGGCCTCTTGCAAAGGACCCAAGTTCAGTTCCTGTCAGGTCCCAACCCTCCTCATCCCCCCCATGACAATTTGGGCTCAGATCAGCAGATAAAAAAGTAATGGTTTTCTTATCACACACGGACTTTATTCTGAGGGATAAAATCTTCTTTGTTTTATTATTCTTTTTTTTTTTTAAAAAAATACTTATTTATTTATTGTGTATACAATATTCTGTCTGTGTGTATGCCTGCAGGCCAGAAGAGGGCACCAGACCCCATTACAGATGGTTGTGAGCCACCATGTGGTTGCTGGGAATTGAACTCAGGACCTTTGGAAGAGCAGGCAATGCTCTTAACCTCTGAGCCATCTCTCCAGCCCTGTTTTATTATTCGTTTTCTCCTTGTTCTGCTCTATTCTTTTTTGTTCTGTTCTTCTACTCTGGTGTTTCCCTTCCTCTGCTGTTCTGGTGTGTTCTCTCTCCACCTCTCCTGGTGTTCTCCTTCTCTCTTTACCCTTTTTCCTCACAGCTCATATCCCCAGCAGAGTCTTTCAAGCAATATAAAAATTACAATGTGGTTACATTTTGTTTTTTAAGTGAATGATTATAATGAATACAACGAAAAACTAACACGTTTTCGGTATCCCTTACGTGATTAAACATTTTACATACCACAGGTGAAAAACAAGACGTCTCATCGATCAGGAGCCTCTCAGCTGGAACCGTTCACTCTGACCCAGCATTCCTCAGGAAGCTTGTAGAGAGGCTTCTGTTTGCCAGGGAAAGCCATTACTTTCTTATCTGCTCCTCCAGGTTCCCACCCTCCAGAGAGGGCATCTAGTTCTCTATTAACTCCAGCAAGCTCCTAACAGATCAGAGCCCCATGCTGGTCCCCAGGCTGTTCCAGCTACCCTGTCTGCCTCCTGCCGCAGCATAACCCCTTGTAATGGAAAGGACTCCCTCACCCATAGCCCTGGCAATTGCTGGTCTGTTTCTCTCCCTGCCTTTTGTCTCTGCTCCTCTCTCTGCCCCGGAGAGGTAGCCAAGCAGACTCTTCCAGGTGCCTTTGGCTGCTCTCTCTCTCTGTTATCTATAACACCCCTCCCCCAATAATGGAGTGGTCATATTGACAGTTTCTTATGCCAAATCCAGTGCAATTCCCAGCAGGCACGTTGGGCTGCTCACAGCTTCCTTTAACTCTAGCAGTCAAGATTTGACACTTTTGCCTCTATAGGCACTGAACTCACATACACATACCTATACACAGATCTCTCTCTCTCTCTGTCTCTCTCTCTCTGTCTCTGTCTCTGTCTCTCTCTCTCTCTCACACACACACATGCACTTAAAAATATAGAAGTATAAGGAGGTAAAGATTCATGAGAATAACTTAAAATTGTGATTTTTTTCTTTGCTTAGGAAGACACAACATAGCAAGTAAGTCACCAGAGGGAATGGAGAGAGCACCAGGAAAAACGAGGAAATGTTTTTGTTCTTGGTCACCAGACCAACGTCCCCTCTGCATTTTGAAGAAAGCCCCTCCTGTTTTCTCTTTACACTGGATCCTGTATCTCAGGTAGCCGGGGTCTCTTCGGTCCAGGTTTTTCTCATCCATGAAAGAACCTGTAGACAGATCCAGATAGATGGAGAGCAAGAGTTTTATTTGGAAGAGGAAGAATTTGGAAAAAACAAAAACAACAAACAAACAAACAAACAAACAAAATCCAACCAGTTCTAGACACTGTGCTCAGTCAAACAATGCCCTGAAGAGAACAACCGGGGGCTTGCCTGGTCTGCTCTTCAGGGTCTCAGCAATGCTGCGGACAAGGAACAACCCGGGGCTTGCCTGGTCTACTCTTCAGGGTCTCAGCAACGCTGAGGACAGGGAGTGCTTATTGTTTTTTTTTTCGGGGGGGAGCTAGTTCCATCTTTTATCATAATTAAGCTATATAATGAGTTATGTAATTGTGCTTGGGGTTTATGCATATTACCAACTCAAAGCTGAGAAACAGGCACAGTGAATTTCCCTTTGACTCCTCCTTTACCCGCTGAAGGACACCAGCGAATGGTCACACACTAGCCATAGTCTCATGAAATTTTGTGACTGTCAGTGGTCTCTCAAAGATCTAGGACAGATTTTTTTTTTAAATTTATTTTTAAATTATGTGTATATGTGGGTCTATGTGTATGTGCATATGTGGGTGAAGTTCCCACAGAAACCAGCAGAGGGCACAAGCTGCTCCCAACTCCGCCCTGGAGGGAAGGAGAATTGCCCAAACTAAATTTAGGTCTCTCCCAAAACAACAAATATTCTTAATCTCTAAGCAATTTCTTTAAACCCTTGGGAAAAAAATTAAACAGTAATTTGAAATCCCTGTTTGGTGGGTGTTGGGGGCTGCAGACCCCTGACCTTTGACTTTCTTTGCCTGCCTCAGACCCTTTGCCTGCTGGAGTGAATCGAGCAAAACAACTTGTTTGCTGTCAGCTGCTCTGAGTACGAGACCTTGATGGCAGGGGGGTGGATTCTGGTGAAGTCTGCAGCTGAAAGATCCCGAGAGCTGGGGCGTGGCTATCAGTTAAGGATCCCGATATAAGCTTCCCTGGAGCACAATAAAGTTGGCATTCTTATATCAAGGATGATCCTTGTCCCCGTGTCTCTGTCTGTCTGTCTGTCTGTCTGTCTGTCTGTCTGTCTGTCTGTCTCTCTCTCTCTCTCTCTCTCTCTCTGTGTGTGTGTGTGTTTAAACCTCTAGCCTAATTCCTGGCTCATAATGTCCCTAGTGCAGGCACTACAGGTGGGTAGTAATTCTGTGGGTTAAATAATATAATGAATATAAGTTAAATAATATAATAATATATAAGATAACATGGTGTATAGAAACCAGCAACATAGGGCCATTTCCCTCACCGTTATTCATAGGTATATGCTTAGTTATTCATGTGCTGTGACCGAGCACCTGACGGGAAGCAGCTTGAAGGAGCAAGCTCAAGCTTATTTGGCTCTGGTCTGAGTGGGGGGGGGATGGCAGTGTTCATGGTGGAGCCCACATGTGTCGGGGACTCTTCATGTTTTAGTCAACCTAGAATCAGATTTAGGTTCAAAGAATTACCTGGATACAAAGCCCTTCCTCAAGCCCTTCCTCTCTGGCTCTAAATCTGCCAGCTCAATTCAGTGTCCAAAATGTTACACACCATCCCTACCCAACACCAGCAGCTAGGGACCAAGTGTTCAAACATATGAGCCCATGGGGACATTTCACATCCAAGCCATAGCCATAATAACGTTTTTCTTTTCTTCTTCCTCTCTCTCTCTCTCTCTCTCTCTCTCTCTCTCTCTCTCTCTCTCTCTCTTGAGATAGGATCTCACATGTAGCCCTGACTGGCCTGGAACTTACTACGTAGGCCAGGCTGGCTTTGCATTCAAGGAGATCTACCTGCTTCTGCCCTCCTTTCTGGGATTAGAGGCACATGCCACCACATCCTACCAATCACACGCGTTTACTAAATTTCTACTTTGTTGCTATGCTTTCATAGCTTGCATTTTTTTCGTTTAACACACAACATATTCTTCCTCTTCATGATTAGAATCATTTGTTTATTTGTGTCTGTGTGTGCATGTGTAAGCCTTGGCATGTGGACATCTTGTGGGTCCTAGGGATAAAACTCAAGTGTCAGGCATGGTGGTAAGTGTCTTCACCAGCTGAGCCATCTCGCTGGCCCCATATATGGCATTTTCTGAGGTTTCGGCTTGGTCTTGATTTGGTAACTACTGCTACCAAACTATGGCACTACTAAGTGTTCACTGTTGTGCTTCTCTGAGTTGGTGATGACAAATACTAATAGCAAATTTATGCACTTCTTCCCCAGCCTCACGCGTGGCACACACACTCTAAATACATGACCAAATTTTGCCTTTTCAAATCACATTGGTTGACTTTCCTTGCATTGACGTTTGGAGCTCCCATCTCTCATGTCAGTAGGAGTTATTCCCCTGGAATTTCTTTAGCTCTTCCTACTTCTGGCTCATTTTTCCTTGAAACCTAACACTATCTAGCTAGAGTTTAATAATGCTGCTTGCTTTAATGATATTTAGTTTTGGATTTACAGTCCCCTTATGATGTGTGTGGATGGGTACGTCTGCTCATCTGTATCTGGTCCTCTTTTGACTCTGAGTACACAGAGGATTACAGTGCTCTGTGCTCTGTGAGGTATGTGTGGTCACATGGCTTTCCTTGGCCAATGGATCATAAGTGGCAGCCTCAGGTTTGCAGGGAGAGCCAGAGGCGGTTGATCTCTGGTGATCAGCTTTCTCATTGGCAAGAACAGTTACGTACCGACCAAGAGGCATCAGGTTGGCGCAGCCTGGAATTCTGAGTCCCTAGGGTTGGTTGTACTGCTGAGGGTTGCCTGGTCCATGGTGAACTTTATTATCATAGGATGAGATGGAAATTTGAGATCCTTTCTGTGTGATAAACCAACACACACTGACTAATGTAGGAATTCATCATTTACATTTTAAGAAGTCCATGTCTATTTACAAAAAAAAAAAAATCTAGTTTTGCCCTCCTTCTCGGTTCCTGTGGTGCCCGTGTCTGTGCTGGCTGCGGCAGGATGGGCCACCACATACCGACCTCTCAAAAATTTTAGGACAGGTTGGGCACTGATATGGCAGTTGCTGTGGAGGTAGGAAAACTTTACTGATATTCTGGGAAGGTGGGTTTTCTAAAGTCTCATCATGCATAGAGTCAGACGTTGAGGAAGATTGTAGGAAGCTGTGAGCTGTCTCCAGCTTGGTTTTGCTATTTTCCTGAAGGTAGGTGGAATGGATGTTTGAGAGGCTGTGGGAGTTAGCAATGTCAGCGGGACTTGCCGCCAGGTCCGGTCTAATGCCTGAGGAAAGACCAAGCTGCAGGGGAAAGTCTGATGGAATGAGATGTTATTGAAAACACTAAGATGGATAGACACAGACATAAGTACGACTTTCTTGGTTGTGACTTTCCAGGCAGTGGAGCATAAAGTCCCCTGGACTTTCCCATCCTCCCTCTAGAACCACACACGATGCAGTTATTGTACAAAATCTGGGTGAGAGGGGCAGGGTCATTCTTCAACAATTGCGACCTTCCCCATGGCAGGGTGGAGCAAGGGTCCACTGTGTCTGTGGGGACTCCCTGGATGGGTGTGATGGGAAAGGGAGGATGGCTGTATCCCGAGGTCCGGGGTGAGAACCTTGTGGGTAAAGAGCAAACAGCACCCAGCCAAGTCTTTGTGTCCTTCACCTCCCTGCGTCTCTAGCTTGCTTCCAGTGAGTCATGCCCACTTGCGAGAGTTTAGTAGCTGCCTTAGGTAATTTTTTTTACATAATATTTATGAAACCTTCCTGTAACCGTGACTCACAGTCATGCTTCTACTCAGAATTTTGTTAAAGCCTTGCATCTCAGGGAGTGATTGCAAGGCCTTTCGGAGAACTCAATTAAGGAAAGCAAGTGGTCAGGGCTGTGCTTTGCCGTGACTGCCCATAGCCGCTGAAAGCCGGCGATGGATGCTAATCCGTCTCTATCTTCTTTGCATTTTCCCCTTCATTTTTGGAATCAAAAAGCAATTCACATAACACCTGTCAGAATATTCCAAGATGGTATGAATGTATAAGGCAAAGCTACAAGTTTCCTGCCTCTTCCCTCACATCACGCTTGGCATACACGAGTCACCATGGTAACTGTTCCGTATATTCTTCTAGGGCTGTCCATATGAATATGGACATCTTAATTCATCTAGCAAATCCCAATCATGTATTCCCCATAGTAATACATGCTCAGCATGGATGTTTAGGCTTAGAACTGTGGAATTAATAACTCATCCAATGTTTTGTTTGTGTGTATATCTACCATCTGTCTGTGTATACACATGTGTACATGTGCATGGGTACATATGTGCCATCACGTACACGTGAACATCAGAGAATAACTTGCAGGAGTCAGCTCTGCCCTTTCACTATGTAGGTCCCAGGGTTGGAACTCAGGTTGTCAGACTTTAGCTGCAGGCTCCTTTTCCCACCAAGTCATCTTGTTGGCCCCTCTGTGTATATTTCAGAAGGTATCAAAAAAATGATCCCAGGAGCAGTAAAACGTTGATCACGTTTACAGTTCAGGATATTTGGTCTTAGATGAGAAAGGACTCTTCCAAGTTCACACAGCCTCCAAAACTCGTAGCTGGTTGCCTTTGGCCTTGTCCCGGGCTCTTGCCCGCGACTCCATCTTGCCAGCCTCCTCTGCAGAGTTCAAACTTGCCAAGCCTGCATGATTATGGACTCTCTTTAAAATGATCTTTCTCCATGCACATGTATGTATACATATGCATATTGTCTTTTTACGTTTATGTACTGTGTATGTATGTGCACATGCACACATGTGTGGAGGTCAGAGGACAACTTGCTGGAGTTGGTTCTCTCCTTCGACTGTGGGGACTGGATGCAGGTCACCAGGCTCAGTGGCACGAGTCTGCTAGTTCTAACCCCCGTGGTGGGTCATTGTGCTAATGATGTCATCTTAGCACAAGTTACAGTCATCTGAGAGGAGGGAGCCACGCCCCTACCAGATCGGCCTATGGGCAAGCCTGCAGTACATCTTCTTGATTGATGATCGATGAGGGAGGGCCCAGCTCACTGTGAGTGGTACCACCCCTGGGATGGTGGTCCTGGGTTCTAGAAGAGGGCAGGCTGAGCAAGCCATGAGAAGCAAGCCAGTAAACAGCACACTTCCATGGTCTCTGCATCAGATCCTGCCTTTAGGTTTTTGTCCTGTTTGATTTCCTGTACTGACTTCCTTCAGTGCCAGATTTGTAGTGTAGGACTATGAGCTGAAACCCTTTCTCTCCCAGTTCCTTTTGGTCATGGTGTTTTATCACAGCAGTAGAAACTCTAACTAAGACAGATATCTCAATTGAGAAAATGCCAAGTAGACTATCCAGAAGGTGTGTCGTGGGGCATTTTCTTCGTGGTTGATGTTGGAGGACCCAGCTCACTGGGGATGGTGCCACCCCTGGGTGGGCGATCCTGGCTTCTAGAAGAGAGCAGGTTGAAGAAGACAGGAGGAGCAAGCCAGTAAGCAGCATACTTCTATGGTCTCTGCACCAGTTCCTGCCTTTAGGTGCTTGTTTTGCTTGATTTCCTGCCTTGGGTTCACTCAGTAATACAGGCCAAGTAAATCCTTTCCTCCCCAAGCTGTTTATGGTCCTGGTGTTTTATCACAGTAATAGAAACACTAACTACAACAGTTGCTAAGGAATCTGATACATACTTTCCTTCAACGAACCTTGTTAGAACGAGATGATCTCAAGTCTACAACTGGGCCTTGAAGTGTGAGGGAGAATGTTAGATAGAAACAATATAGTGTATAG